>NW_007729866.1:142232-211941 GCF_000696425.1 Galeopterus variegatus
GCTCCATTCTCCTCTGTCCCTAAAGTGACTTTCTAGGGAGGAGGCAGGAGAATATTTAATAAAAACCCAGGGGTATCATCTAAACCTGAGACTTCTACCAGGCCTTGGTGACCCATGGGCACTTGGGCCTTGAGGGCTCTGGCGCTTCTGTTTTCGTTCCATCAGGCACCGACCCCCCACCCGTTTATCTGACCTCTGTCTCCACCGCTCTGCCTTTGTCTCTGTCTCACTGTCTCTCTGTTTCTCTCTGTCTTTCCCTATTTCTGTTTCTATGTTTTGCTTCTGTTTCACTTCAGTCCTGTACCCCAAAGGATGGAATGGGGAAATAGCTGCAAAAGGACATAAACTGTAGCTACACAAATAACCCAGTTTTTAGTACTTGGGGGTGTGTGGGGGGGTGGGGGTGGGGTGGGGGAGACTCAAAGAGAAAAAAATCCATAATAAACCAAGTAAATATTGTATATATCGAAGAAAAGATAAGAAAAAGGGAAGCTCTTAAGACAGTTAAAAAAATTTAAAAACTGATATTTAGATCAATCCTCCCTCTCAAACCAGTTCTGAGTCCAATTCTGCACTTACTCCCCCTCTGGGGTCCTCTGAGCCCAACTCCTTATCTGATGAATGGAAAAAAGACCGTCTCCCTCACCTCCCAGTGTGGCCAGAGGGTGAGATGCTCAGGAAAGGGCCCATTGGTAGGCAGGGTCCCTTGCCCTGCACCCATCCAAGAGCAGGTGCTCAAGGGGTGGTTTCAGCTGTGTGCCTTTGGGCAAGTTACTTATCCTCTCTGAGTTTTAGTTTCCTCATTTGCAAAATGAGGACAGGTTGGGGAGCCTGGCCCTGTTACCCAGGAGTACCTCCCTCTTGTTCTAGAACCTGGTAGATGTGGGGGTGGGGGGGGAAGGGAGGGACAGACAGATGAAGTTCATAGAAGCCAAGCTATGGAGGGAAGTCCCAGGGTAGGGGGGATGTAGCTGCTCAATCATCCTGTCCAGGCGCAGGGCAAGGGCTCCTGATGGCAGCTCTGAGCACATCTCCCCATGCCCCAGTCCTGCACTCAAATCCCTGTCCCACTGCTGACTCTCCTCTCCTGCTCCTGCCCTTCACTGGCTCCATTCCAGTCTCACTTATATCCTCCTGTTCTTCAAAACCTGCCNCGCCGGCCGCCGAGCCGGGAGGGCGCCGCCCTCGGAAGTCAGCGGCGGGGTCGGGAGGCCCGGGGCGGGGCCGCGTCTCCCAGGCTCGCTTAGTCCCTCTGACTCTCTCCTGTCTCTTTATCCCCATCTCTGGCTCTCTGGCTCTTCTCTTTTTGTCTCTCCGCCCCCTACTCCAGCACACATGCAGCCACACCCAGCCCTCAACACAGGCACGGCCCTGCCCAAGAGTCCTCTGTTTCTTGTACATGACGTCATGCTCATGCTCTTCGCATGTCCACGTGTGCCAGGTACACTTGTGTCATGAACACACACATTTATTTATGCAACATGCATGCATGTGTCTACATGTATTAGATCCACAACTGCATCCTGGTTAACTATGCAAATCATAGTTTGGGGAGAAGGTGCACCTGGCAGAGGAAAGGGCATGTGCAAAGGCCCTGTGGTGGGAGGGAACAGCTGTGCTCAGAGACTTAAAGAGACAACTGTGGCCACTTTGACCACATTCCCCAAAGGGCCCCTAGATAATGGGCAATTTTGTAACCTATGCAGAGTGTGACTCAGTCTCCTGCACAACCTTACTGAGCAAATGCTCCTCAGATCCAGTCTTTCAGCCTGCCTCCACTCTGAATTTAAACACGAAGTCTTCATCTAGCCCCTTCTAATTCAACCCCTCTCCCCTTGCCCCACGGAGGGCCTCAGGTCTCTGTGGCCAAGCCCAGGGACCTCAGCTTTGGAGCAAGTCAGGCAGAGGAAGGGCGGGCCAGGACTGGGGAGGCAAGCCATAAATCTCCAGCGAGTTGCTGCTGGCAGTTCTCTGCCTGCTCTCAGAGGCTGTAAAATTTTACTAGTGAGAGCTGCTGCCCATCAGGGTGGCCACGCAGGATTAGGGCCCAGCAGGGCAGCAGCCCCCAGCCCCTCCGTCACTTGCCAGGCTGCGCCACCACTCATCCACTCTGTCTGCCTCCCCAAGAGACTCAGGACTGGCTACAACCTGCCCAGGATATGGCACTTTACAGTGTAGGAAATAATGCCCATTAGCCTCAGGGGAACCTTCTAGACCTCCCTGGAGTCGGCAGGGCAGAGTTACCTTGCTCATTTGATAAGTGAGGAAACAGGGTCAGAGAGGGTAAACAGACCTGCCAAGGCTGCACAGTGGATTAAGTTGAGGTGGCAAACTTGGATCCGGGACTCCTGAGTCCTATAGCAAAAGAGTATTTTTTTCACCTTTGGTTTTTCTTTCATAAAATTTGTCCACTCACCCATTCACTCATCTACCCACTGTTCTTTCCAACTATCTATCTATCCACCTACCTGTCCTTTCAATGCACATTTGCAAGGCATGGAGGTAAATACCCTGTCCTCCAGGAAACAAACGGGTGGTGATAATACCAAGAAAGAAGGTCAGCAACACCGTAAAGCACCTGTTGTGTGCCCCAGCACGCTGGGTGCTGAGGAAGGGAACTTGAACAAATGGCAGCCATCAGCATCTGCCCTTGTTGCTAACATTCCCTTTTGTCTGGGGCTCACTGTGTGGCAGAAACCATGGAACGTATCTTATAGTCATTCCACCAATTTCTGTCACGAACCTACTATGTGTTAGGCCTTCCGTAGTCTATCTAATTTATGGACTGTCTCAGTCGTGTGAGGTTGAAGCATTTTGACTCTTGCTGGGAAGGACGGAGCTGAGGCTGGTGGGATGGAGTGGTGGCGGGGTGCAGTGGGAGCCAGATGGGGAGTGCAGGGCTTTATCTCAAGGTGGCTGGGGCATGGAGACTTCTGGGGGATTGGGCTTGTGGTGGGCAACGGGCAGGTTCAGCCTGGCTGCGGCCTGCACAGGAAACATCTTTGCCTGGCAAACAGGATGGTCGTTTGCTGCCTGAGCCTCGGGGTGCATGGGCATGGGGGGAGAGGGACCCAGAATAGCTGCTGCCCTCTCTCTGCCCCCGTCCCTGGCCTGGCCCCCTGCCAGGCTTTCTGCTACTTCCAGCCCCCTCCGGAGCCCACAGCTGGGAACCTTCACCAGCGAGGCCACTTCCTCTGAGCCTTACATGGTCCTGAGCCCACACAAGGGAAATGGAGGCTCAGAGAGGGGAAGTAGCTGGGCCTGCGTGGTGACCCCTCACTTACATAAACTCAACTTCCAGCTCCAGGCCCTGGGCTCTTTCAGGATCTGGGGGATCGGAGAAGAGAGGGTCGCATTTGGGGTCTTCCCTACACCAAGCTGGCATCTCAGCAGATCTAAGTTCTCCTTTTCTTGGGGCTCCCAGCCCTTGTCTCTGCACCCCATTCCCCTAGGGCAGTGCTCTCAGAGAATTCTTGAAGCTGGTGACAGACCCTTCCTAGGGCACTTCAAAGCCCCTTCCTAAAGGCAGGCAGCTCCGATGAGGGATTTCTGGCATGGTGCACAGTGACACAGGGCAGGGGGGCGGGGGGCATGTGGTGACCCTCCCTGCATCCTGAGGTCAGCTGAGTCCCTTCAGGCTCTGACAAACTCTGAGTCTAACCCATCCTAACAGCTTCTCCCGAGCTTCCCACCATGCGAGGTGCCAGTGCAGCTCTGCCCAGGCTGGGGAGTATAGGGATACATTTGGCACCATCCCAGCCTGCCCCCAGGGGGCTGGAAACCCAGACCTGCATGCCGTGATCTTGGGAGGAACACACACCTTCTCTGGGCCTCATGACAGCGCTGGGAAGGACACCAACCGGGAGTCTCTTCTTGCTCTTGAAATTTCTGGTTTGATGATTTTAACATTCCATTACCCTCAGATTTTATGAATTTATTTCACAAATATTCTGATTTGGAGATTCTGTGAGTCTCGAAGTCCATCTTTCCAGAATTTTCTTAACCAAGTGCACAGGTGAGTGTTCGGAGAAACAATGCAGGGTGAGCTAAGGCTCTGAGACTGGTGATTACCCCCAAGGTCACACTTCAGAGGTGTGGCTCTGGTAGGCCTTGCCCCTGCACCCCCAAAGTTATTTACTCCAAAGCTTGTCATCAGCAGAGCTCCCACGTCCCTCTGCTGACATGCTTAAGGTGGAACCCAGTTCATTTCTCCCTCCTTCCCCTCCTTCCTCCTTTCTTCACATTCACACTCCTTTATCCAATCACTTATTCGTTCAACAAACATAGCAAGGAAATAATTTCACACACAGGATTTGTAGCCTTCACTTTAGATGACATAAAAATGACCCAAGACACTGTTCCAACAAGGTGTGATATACCAGGAGGGGCAGGTTCTTTGAAATCATTAAAATCAGTTAAAATCCCTGCTCGACCACTTACAGGCTGTGTGGACTTGGGCAAGTCACTTCTCCATTCTAGGCCTCAGTTTCTCCATGTAACAAATGAGATAATGGTGCCCACTTTGCTCCCTTTCCTGCCTGCTGGGGAAGAGGGGAGGGTTCCCCTCAGGGGAAGACGTGGGCGCTAAGAACCAGGACTTCTATTTTGGTGGGGAGACAAGACATCGAGTGCAGACAGGGACTGTCCTGGGAGCTCCGTGAGGGGCCCGAGGGCCCGGGAAGCACCTTGGCCCCTGGTCCCAGCCTCAAAGGCCCGTGTGGGAGTGAATGGGGAGCAGACGCCGCGAAGTTGGCCGTGAAATCTGGGCGCACGCGGAGCAGCAAAGCGAGGGCTGGGTGGACGCGGACCGTCCTTTGATGTGCTTTTGGGGTGTGTAATTAACTGTAACTGAAATATTATTTGATCTTTTATGTGGAAAATCAAATTGTGTTGTGTCAGACATGAATAAATACACACCGGTCGGGTTCTGCAGCGGCGGCTCCTCCCCAGCCCCCCGCCCCACCCCCTTCTCCACGGTGGAAACATAATTCTCGCCTTTTAAACTTTTCCCTTTGTCTGGCTGTGAAAGGCCCCATTGTCCTGGGGGAAGGGGCGGGAGGGGGCTGGGGCCCGAGTTGTGGGGCTGGGGAGGGTGGTGTCCTGCTCACAGACAGGGCTGGGGCTTAGGAGCTTAGCCTTTGGAGCTCCATGCCCCTGTCCCCACCACTGGGTGACCTTGGGCAAAGCACTTCAGCTGTCTGAGCCTCAGTTTCCTCACCTGGGTTCCCTAAAGGCAGGCAGCTCTTTGGGCCCCTAGGGCTCCTCTGGGGGAGTCACGTTGATAGGTGATGGGCCATCACAGCTCTGATGGTAGAATTTGTGGCCCTGGCAGTTACTTTACACAGGGGTGACGGCCTCTATGGAGACCCTAAAACCATTCCCAGTAGATAACCCGGGTTCTGACCCCTTCCTCCACAGAAGCCAAAGATGGGATATTGGGGGAGGGGAAAAGTACAGCCTAGTAATTGTGAACAGACTTTGGAAGTTATACTTCTGATGCTTACCAGCTACGTGACCTCTCTGAGCCTCAGTTTCCTCACCTGGAACACGGGGATGACCTCCCTCATTGGGTTGGAAGGCACCTTAATCTTTGCACGTTGTATTCCACCTTCCTAGGACGCCCATCCCTCCCGTCCTGCTAGCTGACATCTACTCATTTGGCTGGGTTCAGCTTAGACATCACTTATTTTTAGGGGGAACCTTTGCTGACCCATCTGAATTTACCTTTTTGGGGGTTTGCTTGTTCCTCTCCCCCTGCTTTCCCCAGGTCTTCTCTCTTTACCCACCTCCCCTCTGGGCACTTACTTGTTCTGTATCTGCCTTAGCCTCTGCACTGTGAGCCGAGGAAGCTCCCAGACATGCTTCTTATATTCTCGGTAGGAACATAGCCTGTAACAGCATCAGGCACAGACTAGGTGCTCTGGAAATGGAATCTGTCATTGCGCCCTGCAAACTCCAGTTCCATGAGGCACCTCCCTGACCCTGGGCTGGGTCCACAAATCCCCTGGAAGATGTTTTACCAGTCCCTGCAGGAAAACCTGGTGCTGGGAGCAGGGGAAATCAGAGATGGCCAAGTGAAAACATTGTGAGCTGGGTCTGGGCCAAACCAAACATCCGGGAATTGAAAAAAATAAACAAAAAAAGGAGAAGCCACAATTATTGTCTGATCCTGTAATATTTATATGACTGGGAGACGAGATAATTTTTTGGAATGGTCCGTCCCGCTGCCAGCTGGTCTGCCCTGGGGGGTTTGGGGCCTTGTTGCTTCTCCAGGCAGACAGGCAGAGCCAGAGCCAGAAGGGGATCCCCAACTCCAGGACTGTCACTGTACAGATGGGGAGACTGAGACCTGCAGGGAACAGCTTCCGGAAGTCACACAGAGGGGAACAGAGCCCAGAACAGTTTCTGTTTTCTGACTCCTCATCCAGTGTTTGTTCCTCTAAGGTTAACACCAACAAGAATGACACTGAAAGCAGTTGTTCAACACATGCTCCATGCCAGGTCCAACGGCTTTCCATGCAGATACTTTTATCATCCCCATTTTATAGAGGCCGCAGGATGGCTTTCATGGGTCCCTTTCTGCATTAAAAATATTAAAAATTATATTTTATGACTACGTGGATATAAAGAAGAAAAAATTTTATATATTAGAATCTTTTTTTTTCAGAAAGTTCTTTTTTTCCTTCTGATTCTAAAAGAAATTAAAACATTTTCAAAGCTCCTAAAAGTATCGTGGGCCCTAGCTCTGTGCCTGATGGATAAATAGGCTCTGTACAGAGGGGAAACTGAGGCACGGGGAGGAAACGGAGACTCAAAGAGGTCAGGGCACTCACTCAGGGACACACAGACTGTTAACAAAGGAGCTGGAAAGACCAAGGGCCACAGCGTATGTACAGGGCTTGCCAGGTTCCTGCAGCAAAGTACGGAGCAGGCTGTTTGGGCCCCAGGGCCTGCGCCTGCCCGAAGCCCCCGCTGCCCCAGTGTTCTCCTGGGGCCGAGCTGTTAGTTGTTGTCCAGTGTCTGTGAGGCCCACAGTGGTACACAAAGTGAGACACTTCTACTGTCCCCAAGATACCAGCTCAGAGGCCTCCTATTTTCAGTTTCTCAGCTTTTGGGCCTCTCGCCCCAACTGTTTAGTGGGGGATGGGCCAAAAGCCATTATCTGAGCCACAGGGATCCCTTAGATCATCCCGTCCCTGCCCTGGCCACTGTAGGTCAGGACTCCAGGACTTTCCAAGGGCTGGACCACCTGCACTGGGGTAGGAGAGGTGCCGCTGTTGGTACAAAGGGCATTAAACAACCCAAATCAGGCAGTGAGAAAGCAGGTCCCTTTTAGTCCCTTCCACACAAGGGAGAAAGTCTCAGTTGGGTGCTAATGTGTCTTTAACACTTCTCTCTAAGGCTTGCTAATCCCCTTTTGTAAAGTCTTTTTGGGGGAGGTTGTGGTGGGAGGTACAACAGAGTTTGTTTCTAAGTTAGCAGTATTGTTTTTTCTTCATTTTAATGGTTCTTTGTTGTTTATGACACGAGAAGCTGGTTTTCCATGAAAGGTGGTGATAAAAAGTTTTTCAATAAATTTACTTATTTGTTTCACATCATAAGTTTAAGTAAAAAGAGTTCAATTTAGGTAAAGATACAAAGTCGATTATCATGGAGAGAAAATTTGGATAGGGCAGACACACCAGTGAAGCTTGGAAAAGCTGCTGGAGGTCACCAGTACATCAGTGTTGATTTGACTTTGGGTCTCAGAGAGGGGCAGCAACTTGCCCGGGGTCATACAGCAAATCGGTGGCACACAGATAGGACTCAAATTCAGGCCTTTGTGACTCCAAAACCTATGCTTTTATTCCAAGGGTCTTTAACACTTTGGAGGTTAGTGGGGTGGAGGTGAGGGCCCTCTTGGTGGACTGTTTCCTTAGAAAAGCCTGTGAATATATGGGCACAATTTTGCCTACAATTCTAGGGGCATGGCGACTTAGGCTCTGAAGTTCTATTTTGTACACACTGTGCCACTGTGTCCTCCATTAATCCCCATCCTTGTATGATGAAAGATGGTTTCCCCTGCTGTAACTCCATCCCTCTCCTGAATACATTCATAGTGTCCCAGTTACCTGACCAGTCCCTTCTATGAGGACCACCATGGATGCAGGAGGGGCTAGAAGTGGTTGGGGAACACATGCCCCTGTCATGTGTCCACATGGTCCCAGGGAGTGTGCCTTCCTCAGTGGAAGGAAACCCATTCTCAGAGCCAGAGCAGTCAAGTAGGGCTGCCTGGGCAGGGAGTAATCTCTCCATCGCTAGAAGTGTGCACAGAGAGGCTGGGGGACCTTCTGGTTGGAGTTCCCACCCTAGGACTGAGACTGTCTCTAGGGCTTCTTATTGAACAGACATGTTCCCAGCACATCCATGGGGTTGGCGAAGGCACCTTGGGCATAGGACCAGGCAGGGCTGGGTAGGAGGCCCACCTCTACCTTGCCTCTGCACCTTGACTACCCTCACCTCCACACCTGGCTTGATTTTTCTCTCAAGCACTCATTACTGTCTCATTATTTTTTAATTTATTTTATTTTATTTTATTTTATTTTTTTTTGTCTTTTTCGTGACCGGTAAGGGGATCGCAACCCTTGGTGTGGTGTCGCCCGCACCACGCTCAGCCAGTGAGCTCACCAGCCATTCCTATATAGGATCTGAACCCGTGGCGGGAGCGTCTCTGCGCTCCCAGTGCCGCACTCTCCCGAGTGCGCCACGGGGCCGGCCCACTATCTCATTATTTTGTATGCTGTTCCACTTATCTGCTACTGTATAACAAACTACCACATCACTTAGTGGCTTATGATAGTGACAGTCATTTGTTTGGCTCATGAATCTATAATTGGAATAAGGCTCAGCAGGGATGGCTCCTCTCTGCTCCAAGCAGCGTTGGTTGACACACTTTGATTGGGGACTGGAAGATCCACTTCCAGGAGGGCTGACTCCCGTGAGTGGCAAGTTGACTGTCGGTTGGGAGCTCCTCTTCCTCTCCATGTGGGTCTTTCCACAAGCTACGTGGGCTTCCTCATAGCATGGAGGCTGGGTTCCAAGAGTGAGT
This sequence comes from Galeopterus variegatus, assembly GCF_000696425.1. Taxonomy (NCBI): domain Eukaryota; kingdom Metazoa; phylum Chordata; class Mammalia; order Dermoptera; family Cynocephalidae; genus Galeopterus; species Galeopterus variegatus. The sequence goes on from NW_007729866.1 coordinate 151,321, forward strand.
CTCCCCAGGGAGCAAGGTGGCAGTACACGACATTGTGAAGACTCAGCCTTGGAAGTCAGATAGCAACACGTCAGCCCTACTCTATTGGTTGGGCAGTCATAGAGGCCTGCCCAGTTTCAAAGGGAAAGGGACAAAGCCTGCACCTCTAGAGCATAAGAGATGAGATATTGTTGTGGCCATCTTTGGAAAATATAATCAATTGCATATATCTATTTGCTTCTTTGTTTGTCTCCTGAACTCAGGGACCTAGTCTTACTCATGGCTATATCCTGGCTTCCAGAACAGTGCCTGGCAAATAGCAGGTGCTCAATACATGTTTATCGAAAACCTAAATGGAGAGATGAATGAAAAAAGAGGCAGAAAAGTACAGGAAAAGAGGGTGAAAGATAGAGATATAAAAGACAGAGATAGAGAGAGACCAGGAGAGACAGACTTGATGAGGTGTGGTCAGGGCATGGCAGAGGGGCAGCTGCCATCCAGTAGGCCTGAAGCTGGGGAGGCTTGGGGGGCTCTGCCCTGGCTTGCTATTGGGAGGTGGAAGGGGGGCAGGTTCCGGGGTCTGCAGCCTGTGAGCTGGGGTGGTGCCAGCCCAGGGAGGGGGTTGCAATCAAGGCAAAGGAAGGCTGTGTCCAGCATGGGCTGGCCTGACAGCCTGGGACTGTGGCCAGCTGGGGCCTGCTCTGGCCATGGTGGTGGGTACAGGCAGCCTCCCTCCGCGAGCAATGTCCCTACAGCCAGAGCAGCAGCAACCAAGAGTAATGAAACAGAGGAATGTCAGTGACATTTTTCTAAAGAGGAAAAATGTGAAGTTTCGAGTCAAACTGAAAGACTTATTGGGTTCGCAGCAAGGCTAGAGCTCACTTTTGAGAACAAACTGCTAGATAAGGGGCACAATTGAGTCCCCGGTAATGTTCACTCCTGGCCGGCACGACGCCGGGCGACACTGTTTTGACTACACTGTTCACATTGATTTTCCTCCAATTCCTCAGCAAATGGAGACTCAGACATCTCCGGGGATCGAATTGGGGAGGCTGAGCAGGCTCTTTGCAGTGAGGTGCCAAGAAAGCCAGGTCTCCAGGGGCTGCTGGGCTGTGGCACTGGCTGGGCGGGGGCACTGCCCTGGCACCGTGGGGTAATGGATAAAATCGATTCCCATATCCCACACAATTTGTCCAGTATTTTCCATTTTCCCACTGTGAAAGTTGGTCTGCCTGTCTCTTGCACCCATAGTCTTATTTCTGACCCTCACATGAATCCCACGAGGCTCAGAGAGCTAAAGGGACTCGCCCCAGGTGACACAACTAGCCCATGGAAGGCCCAGAGCTGGCCCAGGTCTTCTGGTTCTTAGGCCACCAAGTCTTCTGGATAGCAGCAGTCTCCGGTTCCATGAAGGCATCCTGGCTAGTTTTCTTGGCTTAGATGGTGGCTTTCAGAACCTGAATTTAACACCCTCTACCCATTTCTGCTGCGTAGGTCCATTCTGCCAACCTTCATTTAGTGAGTCATCTGGCCAACATGATTTTCAACTTCTTTGTTTTTCTTTTGGAACATCTGCTGTGTGTTTAGCCATGGGACATAACATGTTCCCAACTGAACTCACCATCCCCCCACCTAGCTCTCCTCCGGAGTTGTCTGTCTCATAAATAGCAGGACCACCCCCGTCTTTTCTGGAGGCCCCCTCAACTCCTCTGTTTCCTTCACCCCCAGACACCATCCCCAGAGCCTGAAAATCTTCTTAAATCTCTGTGAAATGCCTCAGCCTCTCTCCACCTCCACTGCCGCCAACGCATTGAGGCCATCATCCTCTCTTCCCTCAACGACTGTAATGGCCTCTTTGAATCCACATTCTTGCTGCCACAGCTCATCTTCCACAAACCAGCCAGAAGCACCTCTCCAAAACGCAGCTCCCACCCTTCCACAGCTCTCAAGGCCTCTAAAGGCTCTGGCCCCTCCCTCCAGGACCCGCCCACCAGCAGCCCCTCCCCAGGCCCCTCCCACTTCTGGCCTCTGCCCCGCCCCACCAGCTCACCACTTCAGTTTCCAGAGTGTTTTCTTCTCTCTGGTATTTCTGCCTGGAAGGCCACGCTACATTGAAACGATCGGCCCTCTTGTCGACCTCCCACTCTGGGCTGTGACTCGCTGGAGACAGAGGCTGGGCTTTATTCATTTTTGCATCCTCAGCATCTACCACAGACACCAGCACATCCTAGAGGCTGGGTGCATGCTCACTGAATGGCTGAGTGACTCCACCCTGTTTGTCAATCAAGTCCTCAGAAGAGGTGGTCTCAAGCATTGGGGGCTTGCCACAGCACTTGGTGGGTCCCAGGGGTGTCATGGGATCCAGCAGTGAGGAGTTGGTCTTAGAGACTGGGGATAAAGTGGGGCTTGGGAACTGGGAGCATACAGTTGTTCGGGGAAGACTGTCAGGCCAAGGTGGTTTGAGTCTTGTTCAGGGGATAGGAAAGGAAACTTACCTGGGAAAGGCATCCTTTGAAAGATGTAATGACTTATGCAAAGGCATCGAGGACTGAAAAGGAAATGGCCCCAGGATGGGAAGAGGGACATATCAAACACCATGGTGTCTGAAGCCACGACCAGTTTAGTATCAGAAAGTCAGACTCCCAGAGCTGGAAGGATGTGTAGAAATATCAAACCTAATCATCCATTGACAGGTGGGGAAACTGAGGCTTGGGATGGGGGACTTGCTCACAGTCATACAGCAGAGCTGGGGTTGATAGCCTGAGCTTCAGACTCTGAGTCCAGCTCCTTTCATTCGGGAATGGGCTCGCAATGCATTCTTAGGGGAAAATGTGAGATTTTTGGCAAAGGAGGAAGCATTTGGGTGCCAAGGAAGGGAAGCGCCAGTTCTAAGATTTGTTGGGATCATCTCAATTTTACTTGAAGGGTGGGCATCGATGCACAGATTGCAGTTTCCTCTGAGGAAACAAGCTGCCTTCTACAGTGAAAAAGAGCTAGATCTTAATGCTTGGAGACTGGACAGGTGGAAAAAGGAGAGCAGAGTCAAGTGACCCTTACACATATCTATGTCACTTCTTTTTTTTTTTTTGTCTTTTTGTCTTTTTTCCGTGTCCGGCAACGGATCGCAACCCTCAGTGTTGCCCCCGTACCGGACGGGGGACCGGCAACGGGATTGCAAGCCTCGGTGTTGCTCCCGCGCCTCGCTCAGCCAGTGAGCGGGAGCCGGTCTGTATGTGGGATCCGAACCCTCGGACGGGAGCGCCGCTGCGCTTCCCCAAGCGGCGCACTATCCAGTGCGCCACCGGGCCGGCCCCATCTATGTCACTTCTGCCAGCAGCTGCTCTGGCCATCTGGGACTAACTGGAGGTCTTCAGATCTTTCGGATCCTATTCCAGCCCTGTCCAGAAAGGCTGTGTGGGGAACTACCATCTAGTTCCTTCATCAGCTGAGGCTCAGATACAATTATAATAACAATAAATAATAATCATAACCATCAATGGAACATTTTTTCCAAGCCAGACATTGTATACAGTCAGTCTTAATTCATTTAACCTCAGGAGTCAGGGATCCATGATCCTTCTCACTTCACAGATGAGGAAACTGAAGTTCTATTGTCTGGATTCAACCCCAGTTCTGCTGTCTTCACAGATCGTTCTAGCACGGTGGCTCAGTGTTCTACCTGTAGGACCATGTTAGAAACCAGCCAGCCCCAGCCTCCGCTAGAGTGTGACTTGGCATCTCAGTTCTGTGGTTGGAGGATGTTGACAAAGCACAGTATCTTCTCTCAGATGCTTGGTCTACTGGGAAGGCCAGGCTCCCCTTAACACACCTTACAGAACATTCTCAGGGATGTGTTCCTGCAGCATCATTAGATTTGAAATTCATGGAAACTGGAACCGCATCCCTAGAACAATGCCTGGCACTCATAGGTCCTCCATCAATGCATGTTTGTTTAATATTATAAAACACACACACACACGCGCACCCACACACAACACACACACACACAGACACACACACACACACCTTCCAAGTAAGCCAGGATACGTAATGAGCAGTCAGGAAAATGCTTTGAAAGGGTTATTTTATATGTTTAACAAAATGAGCCATGTTCAGTATAAAAATACTGGAAAATCAAGACAAGAATTAAAAAAAAACTCACCCTCCCCCACAGGAACTATCACTATGTTGGTATGTAACCTTTCACACCTTTTAAGCTACACCCAGGGATGTCACATTGCCCAATTCCAGAGAGCATCATTCATAGTGTGTTTGGAATAACTATAGCTGTTCAGTGCATAGATTGGGCAACTATGAATGGCAACCCTGGATATGTATATGTCTGTTGGTGTTTATTCTAGATGGAAATAACACCAAGCCACATATACTGTTTGAGAAGTGGCATTTCTCACACAAAAAACCTGTCATCATCTTTTGTGTTAACAAAAATCTCATTTGTAAATGTTTTAAAAATAAATTATTAGGTTGTATCAATTTTATTCCATTTAAACAATACCATGATGAACATTTTGGGGGGAGCAGTTGTCCACTTTTTTTGAGATAAATTCTAGAAATTGCAGGCAAAAGAGTATTTGATGTTTAAGTCTTCTGATACAAACCCCCAAACTGTTCTCTAGGAAAGTTGTGCTGGTGTGTCGTTCCACTGATGATGCAGGAAAGAAAAAGGCTAGTATAAATTAGCCCTTTTAAAAATAGTGGGAGAAGAAAAAGGAGAGGAGATCATGGGGTGTTCGTCCTGCTAGAGGTCTGTGGAGAAGGCAATCTGTTGGTGAGGGCTCAGCCTCCTGGACTGTTGTAATAAAGCCAGAACATCCCAACATCTACCTTAGACTTTACTCTGAATCTCTGTCTGACTTTGATCAAGTAATTTCCTTCTCTGCAGCATAGTTTCTCCTTGTAAACTAGTAGCATCGGACTAAATCTGGTGCCTTGGGTTGAATGTTCTCCCAAAACTTAATTTCCACTCTAACTGTTGAGGGTGGGAAATCCTATTATGGTAATTGAAAGGTGGGGTCTTGAAGAGGTGATTAGATTGTAGGACCATGCCATAGTGAATGGGTTAATAATGGTGGTCAGGGGTGTGGTTCTGAGGGCTTTAAAAGAAGAGCACTGTCTCTGCTCTGCCATTTTCTGCCATATGAGATCCCCGGGTCACTGTTGCCACCACCAAGATCCTCACTAGATGTGTTCCCTGCACTATGGACTTCCCAGCCTCCAATACTGTGAGCAATAAATTGTTTTCTTTATAAATCACCCAGTTTTAGGTATTTATGTTATAAGCAACAGAAACAGACTAATACATCTGGAATGGTAAATAAGATCATTTCATGATTGACCGATAATGCCTGTCTTGGAGGTCTGTGTTGAGACTGCCATGTCGCCTGAACCTAGCAGGAAAGAATGCTGTGATCAATTAATAATGTCTGCCATGGGTGTGGGAAGTGGGGTGGTGGCATCTTTGCCATGTGTTTGCTATCCCAGGACTAAACACTCTTAGAGGCTATTAAAGCTCTGAAAAGGCAGGGAATTTTTCCTGATACCTTGTTCCTCATAGGTTCTAGATTTCAGGGAAAGCTTTGTTGAGTTAGCCAAGTGCTCTCACCCTGCTCTGTCTCATTCTGGGTGTATTGCGATGGAGCTAAGAGGCAAATGACATCCAATTTTTGTCTCTCGACCTTAATCTGCATCTCATGATATTGTCTTCAGCCTGCAGTGAGAGGATTGGGGATTTCCTGCAATTTAAGTATTCCATTCAGTTTTTATCATTTTAAGGTTCATGCGTTTCTAATTGTTATGAATACCATGGCAAAATTAATAGTTCTATGGTTGGTTTATTACATTTAGTAAAATTATGTGCATGCAGTGTTTGCCAAGAGAAGACGCGTCAGGCTCCTTAATCATGTAAAGATGATAATTTAGTTGTTACACTTGTTGAAATGATGGGATTAATTTTTAAAAAGTTTGCAAACTGGAGGAGAAATGTAAAACATTAATTTAGTTAGACAAGCAAGCCGACAACTGACAAATCCTTTCAGCCAAACCTGGTAATGGAGATGCTACGGACCCAGTCGGGAGGAGATTCATCAAGGAGGCATAGGCACTTTCAAGGAATTGGGAGCTTCAGACGGAGTGTGCTGTGTGACTTTTGGGGAGATCCTTTCTCTCTTTGTGCCTTCATTTTTTTTCTTCTACAAAATGGGACTAGATGAGTGGCTTTTCAAACTATGTCCTGCAGAGCCCTAAGGTTTCAAAAAACATCATGAGGGCTTGAAGAGAGTGGTTTCAGTAGAGTGAGAATCAGATTTGGGGGGACTTCCCAGATTCCTTTTTTGGGTGCTACTACCCTAATTTCACCTTGGGGAATCTCTCTTTCCTCATTGCCACTAGTTTATGTAGTTACGTAGTTCTGGAGGGGTTATCTCACACCCTGGCTCCAGAGGGTGGTATATGACCCAGAATTGGCCAGTGAGGCAGCACATTGCCCTGGTTACAGTGACTGGTTTGGAGCAATCGCATGACTCAAGTCTAGTTAATCAGAACCGATGAACACTTTCCCTGATACCTCTGCTGGAGCTGTCTAGAACGAGGCTCTCTTTTTCCTTTGGAGGTGGCTGAGTCGGGAGGATGGGAGCCATCTTGGTTATGATCTGGGAAGAGCCTGTCGGAGAATGAATGAAAGGAAAGTAGAGCCAAGATACAAAAGAGATTCCCAATGTCATCTTTTCAATTCTTGAATCCAGCTCTCCCTGATGTTTAAACTTTTCAGTTATTATGAGCCTATAAGTTTCCTTTTTTGCTTCAGCAACTTCGAGTTGAATTTCTGTAACTTCCAACCCAAAGAGTCCCAACTTACATTGTGTCTCTTCCCACTTCACCTGGAGCCAACCTATGTTTATCCATTTGGAATTCCATTTTCTAATTTTGTATGAACACAGGATTCTGTTACTAAAAAGTAGGGCTAAGAGTAGATAATTCCCAGGGGCCCTTTTAGCTGTGATATTTAGGTGATGACACTAGGGTGAGTGTGTGTGTGTGTGTACACAGTTGTATGAATTAGGTGCTGGCACACACAGAGGACAGAGGGCTGACTCCAGGTCAATTTCACTGAGAAGTCACCATTTGAAGTGGATCTTGGAGGATTAGTAGTTTTTCAGAGAGAAGGAGGAAGCAGATGGGATTCCAGGCAGAGGGAATAGCATGTGCGATGGCCTGGAGGTGTAAAAGACTGCAAGGCATTTGGGGAAGACTGGATAATCTCGTTTAGCTAAAGTAGGGGGTTTGAGGGTGATGAGAGGGTGGAGGCTTGAGAAAATGATGTGGACAAGAAGGGGATGCTCACTGTGCAGGGCCTTCAATGTCAGCGTGTGGAGCTGGACTATTGCTGCAGGTACTGGGAAGCCATGGTAAGTTCTTGAGCAGGAGAGGACCAGGGCCCATGGAGCGCTGTTTGCTGGGAACAGGACAGACTAAGGGAAGGAAACCAGTCTCTATGGGTGGCTCTTCTTGAGACTTCTGGTTCTTCTGTATGAGGCAGGAGGTGAGGAGGACCAGGCATTCAGTTCTGGAGGGGTCCCAGGACCACACAGCCTGCATTCCAGAGCTGGCTAGCCCCTATGATTCCCAGTGCTGGAATCTGAGCACTATTCTGAGGAGGGGACCTGAGAGACCGCCTGATGGAAATTGGGAGGATGGGGAAGGAATTCGTAACGCTGCTGGCTCCATTTAACTGGATGTGATTTACGGGGATGTTACCCTAGTTCCCAGGGGAAACAATCTTTTCCCACCACTTTGGGAACTTTGACTCTAAAGATATGATGAAAATTCTTACAAGTTCTGAGGAGCCTGTTCTCTTTTCCCCGATGGACCCTTCTTCAAACCCACCATACGAGCCATGTTACATTACCCTTCAGGGGCTTTTCCTCACGCGATTCCATCTTCCTGGGTCACCCTTTCCAGATTTTTCCTGCCCAAGGGTAATAGTAACAAGAAATACAGCAGGAGAACCAGCAGCAACGGCAACGGCATGAATGTGCACTGAGTGCCTTCTGTGAGCAGGCGCACTGCGAGATGCTTTCCATGCGTTCTCTCGTTAAATTCTCTCAACAATCCCATGAGGTGGAGACTTTTATTATCCTGAATTTACAGAGAAGGAGTCCCAGAGGGATGAAGTCGCTCGCTTAAGGCCTATACCTGGGAAGAGGAGAAGGTGGAATAAGGGATAGGTCTTGGATTTGGGGAGGCCTGGCTGGAATCTGTGGCCAGGAATGTGGGAAGGGGAAGAGAAAGAGGGAGATGAGACAGAGGTGAAAGGAGAGGAAGCAGAGGAGGGCAGAGAAACTGAGTCGCACCCTGGCAGCTTTGATGGAGAGAGTCTGAGAAGAACAGAACTATTTGCCCGATATCCATGAGACTCCAGGACAGAAGGAAAGAAGCAAAGGAAGATGGAGGCTGAGAAGGGAAGACATGGGCGTCTGTGTTAGGAGGAAGGTGAGTGGGTGTGAGATGGGGTACAGCAAGCAGGGGCTCCTGGGGCCCAGTGTGGGGGGAGGTGGGAAGATGGTGCCTGATACCCGAAGCTTCTCAGGGAGAAGGGGAGCGGCCAGCCCCCGGCTCTGCAGTTTTCTAAGCCTTCTGATATATATGATCAACCGTGGGGCCATGGGCTTACAAACACACAGGTGTCTCTTATATGCTCAACTTGACTAAAGCGCAGCTTTTAATGCGGGAAAGCCACCATGCGGGAAAGTGTGTGTAGGGGAAAAATTACTACACTTAAAAAAAAATTAACTTGCAGGGCACCATGGGAGGTGTGGTTGGGGACCAGGCAGAGCCAAAGGCATCCTTCCTTCAGCTCTGTTCGCATGTCTCCATGGTGGAACGTATGCACTCACTGGGAGGCACTATCTAAAGTCGATAGTTAAGGCCCTTCAGGCTTGGGAGGTGGGCGGGGGTGTCAAATGGTCAACTGACCACCCCCACCCCAACAGGCACAAACATGCAGGGTGACTCACAACCTGTGCTATGACCTAAGAATGGGCACTCGCCCCATTTTATAGATGAGGAAACTGAGGCTCAGGAGGGGCCGGGTGGAATCTGAACATGGGCTGGCTTCTTGAACTTGCCCTCTTGCTTTCCTGGAAGGCCTGAGAGCTCTGGGTCCCAGTTTCCCCTGGTGATGGGTGGTTGTGTTGTTGGCTTAGAAGGAGGCCTCCCACTGCCCCTGCCCTTCGTGGTCCCAGTCTCTGGGTGCACCTTGGGGTCTGAGAGTTTGAATGTCAGTGGGGCCGATGCTTCCAAGTGACCTGTCAGGTTTGCCTCCCGATGAAGCCTCTGGACCGGTGGGACCTCAGGAGCTGCAAGCCACAGACAAACTGAGGAGAGGAAGAGAGGAAGAAGGTGCTTTTATTGTCTCCAGTTTACAGATGGGGAAACTGAGGTTTAGGGAGCTGAAGAGAAGGGCCTGATTCTGACCTCACTTATACATCACTCTATGCTGTGCAAGATCCTCCTGTAGCTGCAATGGATTCAGGAGCACACGGAGGCAGGGGCATGGCTGACATGATCACTCAGGTTGTCCATCCTGCCTGCAGACTCCAGGCAGCATTGACCCAGAGCTGATCAGGCTGTCCAAACAGTGGTACATCCCTGCCCCTTGCCCAAGAGACCCATGTGTTCCAGGAGTACAGCGTCAGTTCAGATAAAGTGAGCTGGCCGGTCAGGTTCCCTCCCCATGGTGGGCCTTTCCCTCCAGATCTTAGCTCATTTCCTTGGCAGCAGCAACAGCAATCACAGCAGCAGGGAACACGGGCTGCACTCCTACCCTGTGCCCTGATCAGAGCCAGGCCCTTACCTCAGATCTCACCAAATCCCAAAACATCCCAGGGAGGTATCGTCAAGATCCCCATTTTATAGAGTAAAGAAACTAAGGCTCAGAGAAGTTGAACAAACTGCCCAAAGATGCACAGCAGGGAGCAGCAGGGTTGAGACAGGGAGGAACATAGGTCTCTCCATCCTTCAGTCTCTCCCTTCCTCTGTCCTGAGGTCAGCATGGCTAGGAGAACCAGAAGTGGTTGGCCTACCCCTCGCTTACCCTCCAGCACCTGCCTCTTAGGGACTGGCTGAGCAGGGCTGCTGTTTTGGGCCTGCCATGGACCATAGCAGCGACCACCATAGGTTGTACTTACATAACATGGCTTTGCTCAGCCCGGCCCAAATCAAACACGTGTAATTTATGCTGAAACAAGCCACTGCGTGTGTTTAATCCTGAGGCTGTGATGACCGCAGCTTTGGCCTGATTTATAACGCTGTCATTTTTTTAAATATGAAAATCACTACCTGAAAATATTTGCTTGAGAGGCACTGAGAGACAGGAGGAGTCCTGTTTTTCCACCTCTGTCTGGGGGGTGTGGCTGAGGCTGCCTGGGAGTGGCGGGAGATGCACACACAGGGAGACGCACACCGTTCTGGGAGTGCATGTGCATGTGTATGTATCCTCCACAGCACATGTTTATGCCTAAACACACATGTGCACACATATGCTGTGTTCATGTCCACATATACATACATGTGCACACACAAACCCATACATAGGTGCATAGGGATGCACCCAGTCACAAGCATGTATGATCATGCATATACCCAGCCTGAGTGCATGGGCATGTTTGCACAAACATATGCAAGTGCACATAGCAGAGATGCCTACATGTACATGCGCATGCACACCACGTGCTCAAACCCACGTGCACATGCTCAGGCCCACTGGACCCTCACACTTGCACGTCCACACTGCAGGCGTGCCCACATGCACGCTCATGGGTGTTCATGCATATACACGCACATACGCACATACCCCTGACGTACGTGCATACTCTTTCACATGCACAATCTCATGCCACACACACTGCCCTGGCCCAGGCTGCGCCCCTCCACAATTGGTGTGCAGGTGTCGGGAGGGCCTGAGTGAGGAGACACAAGGACCTGGGTTTGAATCCCAGCTCCGCTTTTTCCTAGCTCTGTGATCTTGGGTAGATATTTTAGTTTTCTGGGCCTCGGTTTTCCCATCTGTCCAAAGGGTGTCATGAGAACCGTCATCTCTCAAAGTGGCTATAGAGTTAGGGGAGGCAACATTGATAAAGAGCCTGGTGCATGGTAGGGCTCAGGAAATGGTGACTCTTGGAACCAGCAGCCAGATGGCCAGGAGCCATCATGTTGGATAGTGTCACTGCTTCTCAGCTTTGCTGTTTCTTGATTAGGCACTTTCTTGATCAGGCATCTTCTACCTCCTCTATGCCCCCACGTGTATCCCATGCTCCAGCTGTCTGGAACTATTTATAGTTCCCTGAGCACAGTAGGCTTTTCAAGCCTCCATGGTTTTAACCATGCTGTTCTTGCGGCCAGATATGCCCTTCCCCTCCATCTCTTCAGAAGACTCCTACTCCTACAAAACCCAGTCTAGGAGTCACCTCTTCAAGGACGTCCTCCATGATCACCCTTCACCCCTGAGGCACTCCTGGGGCCCCAGCACAGAGCCTATTTGTTTGCCTGTCTCTCTCTGTTAACATCCAGTGCCTGGTATGTAATTACTCACCTGGTCACACCCTTTAACAAGAGACTAGTAAATGAATCGGCTGATGGAGCCCAGCAAATTGGTGTCTCAAGCCTCCTACTCTTGGAATGGTGCTCTTTTCACATCACTGAACTGTAGGACTAATGATGACAGTAATGGCTGACACTGGCTGCTTCATGCTGGGCCCTGTGCTAACACAGTACCTTCACCGTCTCATTAGATGTCCCCACCAACCCCGTGAGGTAGGAACTCTTATATCCCGTCTTGCAAATAAGCAGACAAAGGTATGGGGAGGTGAAGTGCGAGCCCAGGGTTTCCCAAAGGCGGGCAGCTGAGCCCGATACCCACTCAACCCCAGAGTTTGAGTCTTGGCTGTGTCCCCGGGGGCATGAGTAGATAAATGACTAAATGAACAAATGAATGAATGAATGAGTGATAGCTTGAGTGAATGAATGAACAGGCAGATGCAGAAGCCAATGGCTGCTTTGCCTCTTTAAACACATGTGGTTTGCCCCCTCAATGCCACTAACCCGGAGGTGATACTGCAGCCCCCTCTTCAACCAGGTGGCCCTAGGGGCCTTGGCAGCCCCAACCCACAGCTCCTGTTGCTTGTCCAGATGCCAGCAGACTCTGGGCCACCGCCCGCTATTGGACATGGATGTCGGGTCCTCAGCCCTGCAGGCACGTGCTCCCACCCCGGTGCGCTGCCCTCCTGCGGCTGATGGACAGGAACCCGGCCACAGTGAGTTAAAACCCTCCCAGCCACTGCCTGCAGCCTCACCTCGACCCAAGGCTCGGGAGAGCCGAGCAGCAAGAGGGAAGTAGGTCAGTGGGAGCCCCCCGCCTGCGGACGGGCGTTGGCCCATAATTCACATGGGAAATTCACACCGGGAAGGCATCGGGGTGTATTTTGACTAAAGAACCATAAGCTCCAGGATTCGGGTCTGCAAGTGCCGTCCTGACAGATAAATTGGTTGGAATTCAATTGTCTGTGACAAGAGGGCCGATTTCCCTGACTGCTTTCTGCCTGGGACTGTGTGGCCTACGGGAGGGAGTGTCGGGAGGTCTCTGGCTTGCACTAGTCCGGCTTCTGAGATCCAGCCGCCGGGCAGCCCTGGTGAGGGGGCCGCCTGCCTGCCATGGTGCCTTCCGCAGTCCCAGATGCCACTGGCAGCACCTAGCTCAAGGCCAATGCGGGCCTTCCTGGTGCGTGCACAAAAGATGGGAGAGCACGTGACAAATGGGGTTTATTGAGAGGCTGTGCCACTTGGTGACTGGGTCTCTGCCTTGCGTTGTGACCTTGGGAAACTCTTTTTCTCTCTTTGGGCCTCAGTTCCCCTATTTTAAGATGTGTGAGTTCATCGTCTCTCTTTTCTCCTTCTCTCCCTCCCTCCATTCATCATCCCTCTCTTCCTTCTTTCCTCTCTTTCTTCATCCCCTTTCCCCCTTTTCCCTCTGCCTACAGACCTCTGAAATCTCCTTTGTGTCATGCACTGTGCTGGATAAGACTTATAAGGGACCTAGCCCTCAAGGCAAGCATTCATTCATTCATTCATTCATTCAACAAATATTTACTCAGAGCTGACTTGTGCCTGGCACTGGTAAACAGCAGAGAACTGGGAAGACAGACGGGACCTTGGCCCTCCTGGAGCTGGTAGTTCAGTGTAAAACATTAATCAAATCAACCCATCAATGCAATCCTGATGATTGTGCAGAATGGCTATAAAGTAAAAAAGAGAGAGAGAGAGAGAGAAAAGGCTGGGATGAAAGAAGAAGCAGGGGTCCCGCCTGGAGAAGGTGGTTAGGGAAGCTTGCAGAGGAGGGGACATTTAAGTTGAGTGGGGTGAATGAGTTGGGCTGAGGAGCTTCAGGGAGGAGGCGATGGGACTGCCAAGATTCCGTGGGGATGCTGTGGCCATTGCAGGATTTCTGGGAGTGGGGTGGCTCCATTCTCCACCTCCTGGGCCACCTGCACCTGTATCCCGCTGGCCTGGATCTTGGCCCACTTGAGATTTTACATTTCAGCAAGTGGAAAAATTCAGCCACTCTTCCAGGCTTTTTCCTTGAGCTGACTCTCACTGTCATATCTGAGGCTCTGTGCGCAGGACAAGTATGGCAGGGAGCAAAAGGCAGATGCAGAAAGGAGGAACAGCCCCGGGAAAGCCTCAGTGGGATGGCTGTGGGTAAGAGGTGGGGAGGCACAGAGGCTGGGGCCTGCTTGTGGCTTGGTGATCTGCCCCCAGGGGCCTCAGTTTCTGCATCTGTAAAATGGGTGCACTACTGACTGGGTGTCCTTTTCAGTTCCATTATTCTGTGGTTTCTGAGTAGGGTTTAAAGGGTCCTGGCGTATTTTACTTTGAGAAGCAGCAGAGCGAGGGGTTTTGAGCTGAGTTTCGGCATCCTACAAGCTTAGGTCTGAATTCCAGCTCTGCTGCTCTGGGCTGGGTGACCAAACTACTTTACCTCTCCAAGCCTCAGTTTACCTGGTACATGAAATGGGCATTCTAAATGTGGAGGGTCATACTAAAGATTAAACCAAAGGACACAACATTTGCCAAGGGGTCATCTGCATTTCACCAGTGGATGGGACAGGAGATGAGCAAAGTTTCTATTTTTAATATTTATATATTTGTTCTAGTGTATACTGGACAAATCTTATGAGCACATCCTACCAGTGGTTTCATGGACATTATTGCTTCAGATGAGGCTGAGGTCAAAAAACAACAACAAAAAAGTGAATTAAAGAAAAAGTGAACAAATAGTGGGGGAGGGTTTATTTGGAGGGGAGAAATGGTAAGAGTAAGGCTTTTGGTTAGCTCACTCAGTAGAGCGTGGTGCTGATGACACCAAGGTCAAGGGTATGGGTCCCTGTGCTGGCTAGCTGCCAAAAAAAAAAAAAAAAATGGTGAGGGTGGACAGAGGGCCAGAGCGTGTCAAGTTCCAAGGGAACCGTGTGAAGCACGTAGCATTGAGCCGGGGGCTAGACACGGCCTCCAGGATGGATGGCTGCAAGATGATGATGGTGATGACGATGATGACGACGACTTTTGCCTGTGCAGATGGTGCCCCTGTGTTATTGGGGAATGCCAGCTCCTTCGGTAAGTGCTATGTGGGGCTGGCCAGTTAGTTCAGTTGGTTACAGCGTATCCTTGTAACGCCAAGGTCAAGGGTTCGGTTCCCCATATCAGCCAGCTGCTAAAAAAAAAAAGTTGCTGTGTGGGCTCATGCCAGGCCCTCTCCCTCTCTGGGCCTGGACCACCCACTTGGAGATGTCAGTGGCCGGCAATGCCCTATGATGGCCTGTGGCTCCTGGGCCTGCCCATTTGGCTGAGGCTCTGAGTGATAGGTCTTGCTGAAGCAACCCCTGTCCTCAAACCCTGAGGAAACTTCCGGTGTAAATACCCAGGCAGAGCCCAACAACAGGGGCTAAACCTGGCAGGGCCTGGCTACTGCCTCCCAGAGGTGAGGTGGACACAGCAGTTCTCCTGCCAAACCCGGGTGATTTATGGACCTGTCCTGAAGACTGTGATGTTTGCACTTGTTTGGTATTGGGGGCGGGGAGGCCAGGAGGGTACGAGGAAGAAAGTGTTTAATGAGGTGGGTAAATACTGGGTGAGCGGTGGCCAGTGGCCACAGGCTGGGAGCTGGGCTGAGGGTGTGTCCTCAGCTGGGAAGGCTGATGGGTCCTGACTGTGTCTGGGGCGCTTGAGTAGCTGCATCAGTTCCCCATCCCCCACTCCAGAGCGTGTGCCTGAGCAAAGAATCCGCCTGACATGGAGTGACTCACCCTCAAGCTGCATGGCCTGCACCAAATTCACATCTTGTCCTCCCTCTCCAGGAACAGCCTGGAATGCAGAGGAAGAAGACTGGGCCTAGCCTTCAGAGTCTTGCATTCAAATCCTGCCTCACTAGCTATGTGACATTGGGGACTATATCCTGCTGCTCGGAACCTCAGTTTCCTGCTCTGTGAACTGCAATAAATCAAATGCAGCCGAGATTGTAGAAGAAGAGGTGGATGTGGATGGAGGTGAGTGCGCTTGGTACAAGCAGTGTGTAGCAGAGCAGAGAAGAGCAACCCCGGGGCGGCACTGGGATGAGCCGGTGAGTCAGCTTAAAGCCCACCTTGTGCCTGGCAAGTAGGCGCTCACCAGTGTCGGCTCATGCCTGGTCTGGAGGCTTAAAAAATCTCTCTGAGTGATGCTCAAAAATGGGACTTGGTGTATATGCCAGCAAGAAAGGGCATCTCTGGCAGTGGGAACAGCATGTGCAAAGGTCTGGAGGTGGGACCAAACCTGGGGTTATTTAGGAAACCATGACACGTTCTGGGTGACAGGAGAGGAGGGGCAGTGTTGTTCAGGAGACCTGATGGGGGTGGGGTGATGCACGGGGGGCATGACCAGATAAGAGTTTTTCCCTTAAATTTTGTTTTGTTTAATTCCTTTATACAGTGCCCACGTATACAATTTTAGATACACGCATAAATGTCATGTCACCCATGTGTTTCTTCACTGCTGACAGTTTTGTTTCTGTTTTTTCCTTTTTCCTTGGCTTCCTCCACTCCCTCCTTCTACCTCAGACCACCCTCCCATCCAGGTCACCCAAGCTAACAACCTAGTCTCAATTCTCCCATAACTGTCATAATCGTTCCATGCTGGTGTCATCCCTACCAGACACATGCAAGTCCATGCGTGAAGTACTGTGGTTGGAGTTCCTTCCACAACAGGATCACATGGCGCACACTTTCCTCCCTTGTGCTTTTCCTACTCCAAACGTCTCCTGGTAATCCCTTGAGCTGACTGGAATAGCTCAGTTCCCTCCCATCAAGGGCTGCATAGTACTCCGCAGCATGGATGTACCTCATGCATTCACCACCCCTGACTGAGAGCATTTGTTTGGGTTTGCCTTTCTTATTTGTTGCTGCTACGAAGGATGCTGTAGTACATGCTCTCAAGCACATGGCCCTATGTGCTGCGCATTTACTTCTGTGGGAGAGATCCCAAGGAGGGGGATTGCTGGGGCGTGAGGTAGATTCTACGTTTTCAGAGATGTAGCAGATTGCTTTTCTAAAAGGCTGTAGTACTGTACACCTCCAGCAGCAAAGACCGAAAGGGTGATTTCTCCCTAGTCTAGTGAGGGTCATTCTTTCCAGCCAAATGGGAGTCAGGAATTTGGGTTTTTCATGATGCTCTCTGACTCCAGAGTGGAGAATGGGTTTAGAAGGCAAAACACATTTATTTGGTTGTTTGATTAATATCTGTATTGCCCCCTCCTTCCCGGTCCCCACCCCTGTCTGATTGTGAACTCCATGAGGGTGGAGTGTGGTGTATCTTGTTCACCTCTGTATCTTTCAGTAGCTGGCATGTGACCTGGCACAGATTGGTGCCCAATGACTATTGGTGGAGCAGAAGGGAGGGATGGATGGGTGGGTGGGTGAAGGGGTGGGTGAATTGATGGTTAGATGGATGGATGGGTGGGTGAATGAGTGGGTGAGGCATAGGTGGGTAGAGAGAAAGGTGGGTAGATGGGAGAATGGGTGGATGGATGGGTGGAAGGACGGATGAATGGATGGATGGATGACGGATAGAGGGAAGGATAAATTCTCAGAGCAAACCATGATTTCTGGAGGCTTCCATCTTTCTCTAATCCTGGGTGTGAACATATGTAAAATTAGTAAATCATCAGCTCCTCGCTTCACAGTAAGGAGATGTAGTAGGACAGGTTGTTGGCAGGGGCTGGGAGAAATGTGTCCCTGAGAGCAAAATTAATGAGCAGCCATGATGATGGACAGAGTGTGTTGGTTAACCTTGCCCCCATGGCGCAGGACTCGGTGCAGCACCAGGCAACCCATCCTCCACACCTCCCCTGCCCAAACCCCTGTGCCCCGTGGCACAGGGAGGGCTATCGAAGGTTGAGGATGAGGCTTCCCTTGGTGAACCCAGCTGTGTAATGAGAGGCTGGAGAGGTGCCTCTTTTCAAGATTTGATAAAAGCAACCAACATTTATTGAGCAATTACTGTGTGCAAGAAGCTGTGCCTTACATAACGTCTCGTCATGTCCACATCAACCCCATGGGCAGCTACTCTCATTACTGGCATTTTACAGATGATGAAAAGGGGGCTCAGAGAGGTTCGTTCACTAGTCTGAGGTCACACAGCGAGGAAGTGAGCGGCTGACCAAGCATCGGCCACTACTTATATTCACTGCCCTTTGCTACTTCCCTAAGGCTTGCCCAGTGGCATCCCATGTATGCAGGAGGGAGTCCAAACTCCTCCCCTTCACATTCTGGCCTCAGCCTACCTACTCAGCACCCCCAGGTGATCTTCCACAAAGGGCCAGGCTCCTAGACAGGGCTTCTGGCATCAGAGAGGGGGTTGGGCCGGGACACTTTTAAGGCCTCTCCCAGCTCTGGGTGTCCCTGATAATGAACTGGATGCTGGCCAGGATCCCCTCCCACGGATCTGCCCTAAGCCTGATTTGTGCTCCCAGCCCATTTGCACTTAGGCTTCCTTGCTCCCTGCCTGTGTCACACTGGTTTCTGGCTCCTCAAACCTGTGGGGTTCTGCTGGACACCCCCAATCCTGGAGCTGGAGGAGGGAGTGCTCTTCACCTGCTTCCTCTTGGGCCTGTTCTGTTTATGAGGCTGTTGTCCAGGGTTGCTGGGGTGACGCTGGATCCGTGCCCCACTCTGAGCCACCAACTTTTGGTCTTTTTCTTGCTTTCTGGAAGCAACAGCTGCTTCTTTCTCCTGTCTGGGCGGGTCCCTTGGGTGGAAATCCATTGATGGGGATGTTTCCAAGTACCCTGAGCTCACAAGAGCTCCTAGTTTTTCCATCTAGCTCCAGCCAGGAGACCGTCTTCCTGGCTGGGTAGGGTGGAGTTAAATCCCAGGCTCTGCAGCCGGGTTGTCTGAGTTTGAAGCCTGTCCCCATCCTTAATCCTCTCTGTGGAGATGCCCAGCCAGAGTGTCTAGACTCTCTCTGCGTCGATCTGAATGGTGACAGAACTTTTGACTCTCTGAGGGAACCTGGATGGGCTTGGGTGATGAGAAAGTCCTCCTGGGATGAAGGAACAGAGCCCAGCACCCATCCTGACCTTTTCGCCCCAGTGGATTTCTCTTTGATTTCAGGCAGAAGGCTGTGTGTCTATGGTGACCGATAGGCCTGCTTATTCTCCGAGACTCCCTCAACATGCCTGTCATTTCTCTACTGTCCCTCTCCTGACCCTATGCCTGAAGTGGGGCTTGTGTGCAGAAGACCTGCCCTTTAGGCCCCTTTCCCTTCTGGACCTTGTGGGATCCAGAGTCCCCTGCTGCCACCCTCAGTGGACCAGAGAGATTAACAAAGAGCCCTGCCTTGGCAGGTAGGGGACCTGAGCACCACTCTACTAACAATCCACCGTTTAGCTTTAGATAGGTAACATTCCCACTCCGGGCCTCAGCTTCCTGTCCAACATTCGGGTTAGGTCAAATCAGTGATTTTAGAGAATTGCTTTATTTTTTCTCCTTTTTTCTTTTATTTTCAGCAACATTCTTCCTTTGAATGAAATCTTAGCTGGAACAGTGTGAACAGGAGTGGGGCAGACCAGGACCTAGGTGGGGATCTAGAAAATTCTCCCATGGAGACAAAGACAGAGTTAGGGACTGGCAAGGAAAGAGGCTGAACAGGCCAGATTTAGAATCACCTACTGGGCCCTTGCCCTATCAAAACATGTCTGTGCCATGTCCCATTCTCTTGGGCTCCTAACCTCTGCTTAGAACTGATGGAGTCACTGATTCTCACAATAATGCATGGATTTGGGCCGAGCCCGTGGCGCACACGGGAGAGTGCGGCGCTGGGAGTGCAGCAGCGCTCCCGCCGCGGGTTTGGATCCTATATAGGGATGACCAGTGCGCTCACAGCGCTCACTGGCTGAGCGTGGTGTGGCCGGTCTCAAAAAGGACAAAAAAAAAAAGCATGGATTCGCATTTTAACAGAGGCTTCCCAGAAACTTTTGGCCAGAGAGGATACTAAGAGGGATGGCCGGAGGGGCTGTGGGGCCCGGGTGAGCTCTCAGCAGCCGGTGGACTATTGCTGGGGACGTGAGTAGCTCCTTACCAGCACTGAGCAGCACGTTTTGTTTATACCAGGTGGTTTCTGACTTCACAATGAGAGTATTTTGGGAGAAACTGTCTCTCCCACATCTGGATTCGGGCAGGGACCAGCTGTTGCTCCCATTTCTGCGTTCGCACTGTTGTCATGCGTGGGGATGTGACGCCAAGTGCTGGGTGGGGGCTGAAACTTTCCGAATTCTCCCCCTCCCACTGCTCCCCGTGTGTCCTCTGGTCTTGTTGGAAGACTCTGGCCGAGGTAGCAGGACCCAGAGTATTTGGATCTCGACTGGCCCTTGTTCACTGTGGGGCCTGGTGAATGGCTTCCCCCACTGAGCCCCAGGTTCTTGTCTGGATGATGGGGGTGACTGGTAGGACTCACCTTGCTTGGAGTAGGGAAGATGAAATGGGCCGTGCACTGAGACATTCAGGGCTCAGCAATGGTGGGTGCTTTTCCTCCCCTGCACCTGTGGGTTCTGCAAATAGATGGAACCAGGAAACCTACTCAGGGGCAGGGCCGTTCCTGGACTTCAGTTGATGTATTTATTTCTGGGGTATATTTCCCTAATACCTATGCTCACTCTCTTAGACACACACATGGTGTGGACACACGTCCATGTTGAGATAGGCAGAGACACATGCATTCAGACACACTAGCACAGGAGCATGTGTGCCTGCACTAAACACACGGATACACATGCACACACACACTCAATCCAGCCCAGTGAGTGTATTTTGAGCAGGTTGTGCTAGGCAACCCTCCCCAGCTCCCGGAAAGGCAGACAAGGACCATGTCCTCTGGGAGCGTCTAGTCTAATGGGGGAGGCAAACTCTTCAGTGAACCCAAAACAAGCCACATAGGACAAAATCATTCAGACTGGGGTGGAAACAACCTGTAGACACCTCCCCAAACCCCTCCTGAAAGGCCATACTGAAACCATGAGGATGAGAAGGTCATGAGAAAATCCAGGGGCAGAATGTTTCAGAAGAGGGAACAGCAAAAGCTTTGAGGAGTGGCAAGATGGCAGGACGCAGCAGGTGGAGATGAGGTCACAGGGCGGTAAGGCAGCATGTTCAGGGTCCTGTGGTCCTGGTGGTGTGGAGTTCAGATTTTTCTCTTCATGCAGTGGGAGGCTTTGGGGGCTTGTGAGCACAGAAACTTCTCAGAGATTGTTCTAAGACCTCCGCATCCACCCATGGGATCCCCACAGTCACATGTGTGTGCGGTATGCCCTCAGGCACACACATAGGACCCACTCTGGGGCTCACACACGTGTGCTTCTCACCTGGGTACATGCACGTGTGGCAGCCGCTGCAGCACACACGTGCATGGGCTCTCAGGCACATGCGCACAGTACACATGGGGGCACACCTATGGCGTTTTGACTTAGCAGAAGTGGCCAGGAGGAGATTAACTGCTGACCTGCCTAACCTCCAATCCTTCCCCAACCCTCCACCCCCTGTCTGGAGCTATGAGGGCTGGGGCAAGGGCATGACTCAGGGGGTTCCTGGTGGAAGAAGTCAAGGGACAGCCTTGGCTCAGGTTTAAGGCTGATTTCAGTGATAAGCTGCCTGCTTTATACTGTTTCTTTGAATGGCATTGCCCTTTGAGGGGTGGAAAGACAAGGCTGGGAGGAACAGGGAGAGGAG
The DNA here is from genome assembly GCF_000696425.1 of Galeopterus variegatus. Taxonomy (NCBI): domain Eukaryota; kingdom Metazoa; phylum Chordata; class Mammalia; order Dermoptera; family Cynocephalidae; genus Galeopterus; species Galeopterus variegatus. Next base: position 172,623 of record NW_007729866.1, read on the forward strand.
AGGGAGCCACACTGGCCCTACCTTTCACCCTTGGGCCTCAATTTCCTCATCTGTAAAACCAGCAGGGCAATTGGGTACTACTAAATGCAGCCAAACCTGGAGGAGGAGGCATTAGAGTAGTGTGCGATTCTGATGTAAGCCCTGCAGCAGATTCAGGGCAAGAGAAATCAGCATGGCAAGAAGCAGTCAAGGAAGGCTTCCTGGAGGAGGAGTATTTGAGCCAGACTTAGCCCATTCCTGTGAAACAGAACCCAGAGCTGAGTGGCCCTTCAGGGAGTCCACATCAGGGCCACTTCCATGCTACTCCCTGTTATGTGTGCAACATGTACAGGTTCACATACAGGGGACCCTTCAAGGTTGATAGAAGTATCTGCATTTTACAGACATTTTACAAAACCAAGGCTCAAGTCTTGTGGCCAAGGCCAAAAAGCTGGGAAGTTAGAGGCAAGGGGAAAATGCCCTGTCTGCTGCCTGATTTGCAGAAGCCTTCCCGGTGATCCCAACTCCTGCAGTTGCCCTCTTGTCCTTTCCCACATCCCACCTCATCTCATTCAATGCAACCCTTAGTGCTCTGTAAGTGACAAAGTGACTCCCTTTGAATGGCAGGATCCAGAGCCCCATGATGGGCAAAATTAGAGTCCAGGACCCTTAGGCATGAGTTGGAGTCTACAGTGTTTCTATCAAGTTCAAGATCACTGTGGAGTCTCTTTGTCCCATGGTGATCTCCCTTGCATGGGAAGGGGGTGGGCAGTAGCCCCATCTCTCTGTTTTCACATGAGAGCAGTTGGTGCTGTCTCAGCCTCTTGGACACCTGTGTCCTCCAGTGAGGACAATGGAGGGTACATCGAGGATGAGAGGACAACAGCGCCAGCTCTTGTGCTTTACACGGATGGGTCTCCAGTCTCCTGCACAGCTGCCGGGGTGGGATGCCCTCACTGCACACTGCTACAGGTGCACAGGGGCAGGAAGCCCTGGGGAGAACCTTGAGTGCCCAAATCAGGCAGATTCGGGCTCACATCCTCGCTCTGCCGTGTCCTAGGGCTTCATCTTGTCTCAGCCCTCTCAGTTATAAAATGCGGATGAGGAATAACACTTGTATCACTGAAGCCTCCTCTATTTTGTTTACCTTGGAATCCTCTGTCTTGAATCAAGTAAATGCTCAGTAACTATCTGCTGAAAGTGTGATCCATACAGCTGTTGTGAGGATTAAATGAGATAAAATATGTTAAAAACCTTTTACACAGCAGGTGCTTAATAAATGATCACTATCCTATTCATGCAAAGTGCTTGGAACAGTGTCTGGAAAATAATGATGATACAGTTAATAGTAATCTGGAATATTACGATTAATTATTTAGGCTTACACTATAAGTTCTGTAATAACAGTGAGAACTTGTGATATAAATTCTGCAATTGCAGTCATTACGCTGGGCATCTATTTTATGCCAGGTGTCTTGTGAAGCGCTTTACAAATCTCATTAAATCCTCCCTATGCCCTGGGGGGGCGTTTATATCACCCCCATTTCACTGAGGAGGAAACTGAGGCTCAGAGATACCAAGACTTATAATTTCAAAACTGGGAAAGGGAGAAGACAGGATTTGAACTTATCTCCTCTATAGGATCTCCCCCAACCTCAGCCTTTTATGAGACACCTCCATGGTTTTTACACCATTATTTACCCAGTGTCATTCTTTAAATCCATATTATATTAACTCACTTAAAAAAGATCTTAGCCTCAGCCTTAGCAACAATATCCATGATATCCCAGGTTGGAAGTGATGATGTTATTTTTAACATACGTTAAAATAGATATTTGAAAATTTTAAAGAAATGTTTTCTGCCTGTGCGCCACCTACCACAGCGACTGGGGTGTTTAAAACTCACTATGGCATTAAAACCGCTGATCCAGACACAGAGAAGTTCAGTGATTTGCCAAAAGCCACAAAACAAACACAGCTCAGGCTTTTTGACTTTCAGGGCTGGGGATGTCCCCTGCCCCTCAAACAAGTGTGTGTGTCAGGAGAGGCAGATCTCACCCTGGGGTAGACCTTCCCGACTTTGGAAGGAGACCAGGCTGACACCATCTTTTTAATTCTAGAGACACCTCTTCAGGAATGCCTTCTTGTTCCCATTTTAAAGTTGAAGGAACTGAGGCTCAGAGAGGTATAGTAATACTCCAGCGGACACACAGCGAGTAAGGGGTGGAGCTGGGATTTGAACCCCAGATCTGGGTGTTGTGCTTTGGAGAATGTGACTAAAGACACATGGATCTGGTAGAAGGGACGCCACTGCCTGAGTGATGATGCAGTGAACACGGGACAGCTGGGAACCTTCAGTTTTTGGGCCGATCAACCTCCTTTTCCTCTTTTCCTGAACCATCAATGCTGCCATACCTTTTTGCTTTCTGGAGTAGATTTAGGTTGAAGAGGCCTTTGCCGCAGCCGACGTGCTGCATATTTTTAACTTGGAGAAGAATGTCCTGGCCCTCTGAGCCTCCCGCCAGCCATACCTCCTTGGGACCAGGAATGCAGCCTGCTTCCTGCCTTCAGTAGCCTCTCATTTTCTCCCCAGCCTTGGCAGCCCCATCTTCTCAAGGCGAGACGGCTAAAGGTCTTGGGAATTTTCGTAAAACTCTTAAACCTGGCTGCGAGCCAAAGGGAAACAGCTCTGAAAAGGCTGATGCTGTCTGGGAGATGATAGAAATATGGCATTCCTGCAGCAGACAGTTCCTGAATTTACAGGGGGCGGTAGGCAGGCCCATGAGCAACCAGCCGGCCCTGATGGCCAGATCTCTGCGGCACCCAGAGACACAGCCTGCAGGAAAATAAGAGGAATAATTGCAGGCAGTTATGCAGCTTTTGCCATGGGCCAATGTTAATTGGTCTTCATGTGTTATCTCAACAGAGCGTCATGAGCTGGATGCCATTGTCAGTCACCCAGAGGAAGAAATTGAGCCCAGAGAGGTGTAGCTACTGGTTAAGGGTAACACAGCTAGGAAGTGGCCGGCTGGAATTCCAGCCCAGTCTTTGTACCACCCTGTATGCACACCTAGACACACACTCACATGTGTGTGCACAAACATGGACACAACACATGTGTACACACAAACACACAGGAACAACACATTACACACACAGCACACACAAACACATGAACACAGCACACGAATGCACATGCATACGCAACATGCATGCTCACACAAGACACAACGGGCACAGTGCTCACACAAACACATGTACACACATATGTACACCATGTGCACACATGCACTAACTCATACACACATTCCAAGATCCAAAACCAAAGTGCTCACCTGGCTCTCTGGAGCAGGGCCAGGACTCTGTCCTTTAGACCCTGGGAGCATCAGCTTCCTTCCGCCCCTCCCTCTCTCTCCCCAGATGTTTGCTGTGGTTCCAGCCAACCGGCCAGATGTGCTTGATGGCCCAGGATGTCTCAGAGACCTAGAGGCTAGGGGATTGCCAGACTGCCCCCAGATGTCTCTGCAACACAGTCCAGCCCCAGGCCGAAAGAAGCCAGACACTCGAAAGGGACCCATCGGCCTGCAAGGTGGTGGGGCTCCCATCACACAGGGGAAGCTGGGGGGCAGGGCCAGATTTTGTGCTCCAAGCAGAAACCCTAAGGCTGAGTCTGGCTTGAGGCCTCTGTGAAACCTGTGGCTGGTCCTTTGCCTTTTCTGAGCCTCAGTTTCCATGTTTTACCATGGGGATGGCAGGGCCAACTTGGCTTATGAGGGTGTCATGGGGATTGTCCACATTTTGAATTGAAAGGCATTATAAATATTTTAAATATCTCTTAGTTCCCAGTTTGCCAATGGGAAAACTGAGGCTAGTGATCACGCTGAGAGTTACCTTGGCAAAGTTGGGCATGGAAACCTAGTCCTGCAAATCTTGGCTGGATAACTTTTTATATTTAACCAGTTCCTTCAGTGGCAACATGTAGTAGAACATGGGAGTGAAAAGATTGTTCTGTCTTCCTGCTAGCAGGCCTGTTCTGACATTTTCTTTTTGCCCCAAGACATTTTTCTCAGGGGTTACTGATGAGCGAGATGGAATTTCTCAGAGAAACATCCACGTGGTCGAAATACCAAGGCCCTGGACATAACACTCACTTTTCTCCAAACCCCAGGCTTTGCTCCATTTCACCCCAGGCTCCTCCATCCAGTTGTGGGATTTCAGAGGCTTAGGATCAAGGGCAAGGACATGAACACCATAGCACATGTACTGATAGGGCTGTGTGCTGTGTATGGGTGGCCCCTCTCCTCTCAAGGTGGTAGTGAGGAGGCAGAGAATCGGTGTTAGGAGTGTGGGCTCCCAACTGAAGCAGGTGTGAGCTCAGATTCCAGCCAAGCATCTCACCAGCCTGGGTGACCTTGGGCACATCCTCTCTGAGACTCAGTTTTCTCATCTGTAAAATAGAGATGACCACAAGCCAGGAAGCTTAAATGAGTTAACAGATGTGCAGTACCCAGCAGGGCTGGCACAAAAGCACTTGGTTGTTAAGCCTGTTTTCTAGAGTGAGGAAGGGATGCATCCAAAGCAGCCCAGCTTCAGAAGGCACATGGCTGGGTCAGAGCCCAGGGTTGGCTCTGGCTGCAGGCCAGTCCCCTGGGTCGTGTGTGACTTTGTTCTTCCAGGCCTTCCCTCTGGAACAGACCTTAGGTTCTCTGCAGACACTGCACTCGCCGATCCTAATTTCTCTTTTCAGACAAAAATCCTTGTAACCGATCCCTGCACCACCCATTTAGACTCAGACCTATAAAAAGCTGACTGGAGCTGTTATTCTAAGGACTGTCACTGTGCTTCCTTCTGAGGGTCTCTGCTGGAACTGGTCTGTGGTTCCCACAGCTGGTGGCAGAGCTCTGAACCGGCTTTCAAGGGCAAGGAACAGACAGAGCCGCTGCCTAGGGGCAGGGTCCAGATTTACAGTATAAGGAGGGGCAGCCCCCATCATCTCAACCCTTCCTCTCTTCCCTCTCCCCTCCTTCAGCAGCCTGTGTGCTCCCAGGACCTCCCAGGTAATTCTTTTACAAATAAGGAAGACATGGACCAGAGAGGGAAAGTGCTTTTCCCAAGGACACACAGCAGAAGAGCACACGATTCTCCTGGATTACCAGCTCTGAAGCCCCTCTCCACCTGCCTCTTCTCCTGTCACCAAACTCTTCCTTCTCTTGCCTGTCTCCTCCCTTTCCCCTTTCCTCCGCTCTTCCAGTTCTTTCTCCAGAAGTCTTCTTACCCCAGCTGTCTTTCCTGTGGTGATCATCCTTGTGATATGGAAAACACATCAGGTGAGAGTGATGACATTCAGCTGCACATTTGAGCTTTTCCTATATCCAAGCACTGCACTCAGTCCTTGCAAAACATCCTTCTCCGACTCTAGGAGGTGAGCACCTACTGTACCATTTTACAGGCAAGGACAGGACAGGGTGACCTGGAGGAGGAAGCTACTTGCCAAGGTCGCATGTGAAGCTGGGGCTGGGGCTCAGTGTAGGTCTGGCTGACACCAGATACCCCACACTTTTTCTTTGTGTTGCATTGGACACACACAAACTCTTTAAAAGTTGAGATTTAACTTACAAACTGTCAAGTGACCAAGTCTGAGTGTGTAGCTCAGTGCATTTTTACTTACATACACTGCCCATCACAAAACAGCCATGTTTTCAGTACCCGAAAAAGTTTCCTGGTGCCAACTTCCCAGTCGACACCCAGAGTCCTCAATCTTAACCCCAAACTATAGCCCCGGTCATACCTGGGCTGGAATCCCTATTGCGTGACATTGAACAAGTTGATTTGCCTCCCTGTGCCTCAGTTTCCTGATCTGTAAAATGGAGTGACTATCCTCTCCCTCATTGAAACCCCACCTTAGGTTCCACAGCTGGCACAGCCACAGAAAGGTGGGTCTTGTTGTTAGTACTGTTGAAATGTCAGAGCCTCAGCTCCCCTCGCCCCCAGCAGTACTGGAGGCTGACGCTGACTATCAGGCCCCCCGCCCTTCTCTGAGTCCCAAAGCCCCAGTATGAAGAAGACCCCCGGTGCCTGGCCTGCTCCTTTGGGGAAATGAGGCACGATGGCCCTTGACCCCAGCCGCTCGCCTGACCCCCATACCACAGCCTGCAAGAGGCTAACCCCCTCATCCCCACTGCCCCATGGCCTCCCTTGGTTGGCGAGGCTGTGCCCGCCTGCACCCATTCATGTATTTTGTATTATAAAATGACTGCCGTCGCCATGGCAACATAAAAGGAGCCGATCTCATTACTGGGGCCCGGACACATTATTTTCTCCAAGGAATTTCTTCTTTTCATTATTTCCCTCCAAAGGTCAGTTACCCTCTCAGGCGGGGCGGGGGGCGGTAGGGGGGGGTCTTCGAAAGGTGAGCCGGATTCATGGCAGAATTCCCCTGGCGGAATTTACAATCATTTTGCCTTTTTTCCCTGCTCTAACACCGTTGGAGAGATTTTCTTGCAGCCAGGCGGTTCTCTTTAACCCCTGCAGCCCCGGCAGCAGCAGACAGGCTGTCCCTGTTGGGCCATGCTGGGAATCCCCACCCGTCTCTGTGCCTCGTCCTTCCTCCTACTCAGGCCACCTGCAGCCTCCTGACTTGGGGTCCTGAGGGCAGAAGAGATTAGAGGTTTGTCTGATTTGCCATGGAGGACTGGGGACTCAAAGGCAACTTGCTTTTTCTCTTAGTCTTCCCACTGGGAAAAAACTCCCCTTTAGAAGTTAATGCTAGTGATAATAATAATTCATGTTGATAAGTGGCATGCAGTGTGATGGAGTAATTCAGAGTTTCCTGGGCCTGGGTTCAAATCCTGCCCCTGCCAATTTCAGGCTGTGTGATTTTGGGCAAGTTGCTCGATCTCTCTGAGTCTGGGTTTCCTCATCTGTAAAACCAGCCTCCTTCTGGTGTCTACCTCACAGGTGTTGTGTGAGGATGGAGTGATACATGTGTGAAAACCACTGAGCACAGTACCTGGCACACAAGAAACAAAAAATATTGATGATTATTTATCTTGAGGTGTATATATATATCAATTAGTGTGTGTATCAGTTATCTACTGCTGTGAAACAAATTACCACAAGACTTAGTAACTTAAAACAACATAGCCAGTTATTATCTTTCACAGTTTCTGTGGATCAGGAATTTGGGAGCAGCTTGGTTTTGGCTCAGGATTTCTCTTATTGCAGTTGAGTGTCTGGGGCTGCAGCCACCCCAAGTCCTGACTGGGTTGGGAGACCCAATTCCAATGTGGCTCACCCATGGCTAGCTGTTGATCAGGGGCCTCAGTTTCTCTGGGTCTCCCCAAAGGTCTGTCCTCAGGGTTACTTGAGCATCCTCACAACATGGTGGCTGGCTTCTCTCAGAACGAGTGATCCAAGAGAATCCTCACCCATCTGGATGCCTCTGCGAAGGTGGAAGCTGCGATGACTTTTATGATCTGGCCTGAGAAATCACACACGCCCCCCTGTCCACCATATTCTATCCTGTCAGTCACACAAGCTAGCTCTGATTCAGTGTGGGAGGAGGCCACACAAAGGTGTGGTTAGCAGAAGGTGAGGGTCACCAGGGGACATCTTGGGGGCTGGCTACCACAGGGTGCCTCCTTTATATAGGTGATCTTGTTCAATCTTCACAACAATTCCCATTTTACAGAGGAGGAAATTGAGGCTCAGAGAAGGAAAGCAGTTTGCCCAAGGCTTGAAGTCTATACAGCCTGATTCCAGGTCTGGATTCTTTCTCCCCACCTGCTGCTTCCCATAAACCCAGTGACTTTGCAGGTTGGATTCTGCCAGTCTGGAAGGACGGAGAGTTGCTGGGAGGAGAAAACGTGGGACAGCCTGAGTCTGATTTGCAGCTGGTTGTGGCAGAGCAGTGCACAGACACTCAACAAGTGAAGCCAGTCAAAACACTCCCCCCGACGAAGCCAGTAGAAGAAGCGTGTTTGTAAAACTGACGGCGTTTTTGTTGACAGGCAAATGTCTATATTACATGGCAACAAATGGCTGAAAGATGCAAAAACGCAGTCAATCATCAGAGATTTTTTTCTTCTCTTTAAAAAAGAAAAACTCTCCCACCACCAAACAGGATGAGTGATGTTTGCTTTGTGTTTGCAGATTTTTCTCCCTGATTTAGCAGGTTCATGGGGTGCAGCTGTGGAGACTCAGGGGCAACTCAAGACCTTTTGAGTTAAGCAGGAGAGGGTTTTCAGGGTCTTTTCAGGAAGTAGGGAACTACTGACCTGGGGGAGGAAGGACTGTGCAGAAACATGCCTCTGGGCAAGGAGAGAGAGAGAGAGAGAAAGCTCTGGGGGTGTGGAGTAACGGAGCACCAGATCAGTTGTCAGCAGCTTGCTTCTTGGCTCAGTTTGGCTCTGAATCTCTGGCTGACATTGAGAAATGGAGTGTTCCTCAACCTCTGATATGCTCAGAACTTCCTAGGATAGCTGGTGAGAATACAGATGCCCAGGCGCCAGCCCTGGAGATTCTGATTTGTAAGGCTAGGGAGGGTGGCCTGGGTATCTGCAGTTTTATTACCTGTCCACCCCTCCACAGAGATACTGGTGCAAGTTGGTCTTGGGCCAATCTTGGAAAAGCACATGGTGTGGAGGAAAGACCCTGTGGCCGTTGTTCCCTTGGCCCAGCACACTCCTCGTCACATTCAGTGTCTAGCTGGGCTGTGTCTCCAGGGGGCCATCCCTGACCCCTTCTTTCCTAGAACAGGGCATACTTGTAATAGCCCTGTGCCTACCCAGCTCATTTTTTCTGGCTCGGTCCCTCAGAACCACACAAGGAAAGCCTCTGATTCCTCTGCCTGATGTCAGTCCTTCCAACTTGGAAGCCATTGGTTCATTCATTTATTCATTTATTTGACATGCCTTTATTGAGCACCTACTGCATTCCAGGTGCTGGGGATACAGCAGTGACCTAGACAGGTTTGTAATCCTTGCCTTCATGGAGTTCACAGCCCCATGGGCAACACAGGTCAAACAAGCCAAGAGACATATGCATAAAATATCTGTAAGGTGTAAGTTTCTCCAAGGAAATAAGCTTAGATGGAGAACTAGGGGGCAGCTACTTTACACTAGAGGGCTGGTCAGGGAAGGCCCCTCTGAGAATGAGACTCTTAGTTTGATGTCCAAAGATGACAGGAGGCTGGTTATATGAAAGGTGGGGGAAATGCCATTCCAGGGAGGGAGAACAGCATGTGTAAAGGTCCTGGGGCAGACAAGATCCACAAGTGTTCAAGACATAGGAAGAAAGCCAGTGTGGCTGTAGTGGAGTGGGCAAGGGGAAGAGCACCATGCGGTGGGCAGGGGCCAGACCACGTGTACAACACAGCAGAGCTGGATTTTATTCTGAGTCAGATGAGAAGCCATTGGAGGGTGTTATATGATTAGATGTTAAAGGGCTCACAGGACACCATTCTTTGGGCCAGATCTCTATCCTTTGGCAAGTAAAGTATTATCATTTTACCTATCCCTAGGAAACTTCTCGTAAATGTGGCCATCATTTCCATTATAACTTAGACCTTGGATGCCTCCAGGAAGCCTTCCTTGCCCTGCTCCAACAGCTTCATATTCACCTCCACCAAAGCATTCATGATGGACACATGAATATACCATGATACACCAATACATTGCCAGAGTTGTAGCCAATGCCCATGTTGCTGGATGACAGACTCCAAGAGGGCTCAGCCTCATTTTACATCTGTGTCTTCTCATCACTGAGTGACACCTGGCACAGAGGAGCATGTACATAGCATGGTGGATAACATGATATTGGCCTGGGTTCGAATCCTGAGTCTACCATCAGCTAGCTGGGCAACCTCAGAAGGCTCCTTAACTCCTGTGGCTCAGTTTCCCCTTATGGGGAAGTCTCTGCCGAGGTGGCTTGCTGTGATGATTTGGTAAGCAAATGCTTACAGTTCACCATAGTGCTTGCTACACAGCGAGTGCTAATGGCTGTTAGCTCCACTTGCTATCCTGTGCTCAGAAGATACTGTTGAAAAAAGGTTTGGGGGGCAGTCCCTGCTACCCTCATGTTCCTACCACCCTGCCCCTGCCTGCTCCCACCTTCCCACACATGGACAGGAGTTCGGCTCATCAAATCCTTGAGCATTGGCTAGGGATGTATTTAGGTTTGCTATCTGGCTGTTACTTTAAGTTTCTCAGATTTGATGTTGGCAGGATTAATGGTCCTCATACACTTTGGAGATCTGTGTGGGGCTTTATGGTGACCTGGACACTGGTCAAATAGCCAGAAGGAGCTGGGAGAGGGCCTGAGGCAGGGAGCACAGGACCCCTGGGGCTGATTCCCTGGTTCAAAGTACAGAAGGACATTTTCCCTGGGAGGGGATGCTAAGGGGATGTCTGGAGCTTGGGCCACTTCATATCCATCTGTCTGTCCACCTGTCCATCCATTAGACAATTATTCACTGAGCACTGACAGTGCCTGCACTGGGGACTCAGCAGTGAACAAGACAGATGCCATCCCTGACCTCGTGGAGCTGATGTTCCAGACAGAACAAAACGGGAGCCAATGTTTTGTGAGCACCTAGTAAGTGCTAGAAATTTCTCCCTCATGGTTTTTTTGTACTCATAACCACCCAAGGTTGGTTTTGTGGCCCTGCTTTCCAGATACCAGCATGTGAGGTTCAGAGAAGTGAAGTCAATTGCCCAAGGTCATGGGCTCTGGGTGACCACCCAGGGATTTGGACCAGCCGCCTGATTCCCCCACCTCCATCTTTCTGTGGAAGAGACAATCCAACTTGGAAGTTGCCATTACTTTCTTCCTCTGTGGTGACCCCATTCCCAACCCAGATCTCCCTGAGGACAGGATCCGTGTCTTCTCCATCCTTGTTCCCCACAGATCATGGCATGTTGCTGAACTGGTAGGCAGGGTGCGGCATAAGAGCACCAAACAAAACCAGTTCCAGCATCTATCCCCTTTTGGGCCCTGGTTAACCCACCTCTCGCAGGAAGCCTGTCCTGGTTGTCCCAATCACGGGGACCTCACCTCCTCTCTCTTACCTCAGAGATCCCAGATCATTTTTGGTATTATCTGTACTTTTGGCATCCTTCTCCTCCTTCCCTTCCCTTCCCCCTCCTCTGACGGGCAAATATTAATTAAGCACCTACTGGGGTGAACTGTTCAGTGGCCGATGGCGTGATCTCTGGGTTCAGAGAGTCTGGGCTTGAACTCCAGCTCTGCCACTAGGTACGTGGCACTGGGAAAGTCCCTTTACTTCCCTGAGCTTCGGTTTCTTCATCTCTAATGCTGGAAGATTATTTTGAGGATTAAATAAGATAACATTTAGAAGTTTCCTCCACTGTAACTATCTATGGAGTGAATCTGGAAGACTTTGGAATGCAGCAGCTATAGCCAGGAAGAAAACTGCTCTCCCCAGTAGAGCTCCTGAAGACTTGCTATAAGAGCAGGTGAAGATTGTGAACAGTGACTGAACCCCTCTTATTTCGACTGCTCAGACTGAGCCATCTCATTTACTGCTGAGAAGGAATCAAGGCACATGAACAGACAATTCCTTGGTGTGTATCTGAGCCTTCTTTCCTGAGCTGAGCTCCTCCCCCTGGGGCACCATGGTATCTTGGGGCACAAAGCTCAGGTTTCTAAGAACTTTCCTTGGGAGGGTCTTGTTAAGCCTCCTCTGCTCATTAGTATTCCTGCCAGGCCTGGCCATCTGAGAAGCCCCATTCATTAAGCAGATGTATCAATAATCCAGATACATCTTCTAGGTAATTTTTTGTTTTTTTAATGAATGTCGAGCATTTGTTCTCATTAAGTCCCTAGAAAACATGAGCTTTGGTGCTGGAGCACTCCACTTACGCAGAACACTGTGAGTGCTAAAATTTGCTTCTTTTTGATTTAGTCTCTTGCTAGCTCGAAGGACTGGATTTTATAACAGGTCAATTTCAGACCATTTGATATTGATATATGAAGATCCTTAGGGATTATTGAATGCATTTTTCATCCAGCTGTGATAGTATCATATAAGGAAAATGGGATTGACTGTTAAGTACAAATTGAAAAAGACATGGTCATTTAAGATAACTCCTTATCTGTATACAAGGAAATAGTATCAGGGAAATAGACCACCAGTTGACAGAAATAAATTTCACCTTGGGTTCCTCCTCCACATACCTCCTCGACTGCTGTTCACACTCGTCTGGGATTATTCAATTATTCTGGGAGCCCTTTCTTGGGGCCCTTGTTAGAGGATGCATCTGCAGAGAGAAGAAAGTTCTTTGCTGCTTTATTCTGGAAAGAAGGATTGGATTAGAGGAGCTGGGACCATTAATGGGTAACCCTTGGGGAGCTTGGAACGGGGCAGCTTCAGCCCAGAAGGTGGCAGATCTCCCCAGGAGAGCCTCTGACACTTGCTAGAACAGGCTAAGAACAGAGAACAATGATTTCCAAGACGTTTTTCCCATCCACCAGGCTCACTGTGTGACCTCTGTTGCTCACCCTGTGGCATGTATTCTGGGTGATGGGTTGAGAATTTCCACTCTCACGTGGTCGACCACTCTTTATAGCTCACATCTCTTTGACATGACACAGTTTACACGATCTTCTGGCATGGCACATCCACCCCAAGAGGTTGCTGGTGTCTTCCAGCCCCACCCATTTCACAGTTGAGGACAGGGGACAGAGTGGATGAAGCCAGCGCGGGTTCTATGTGACTCTGCAGCCTCTACCATTTCCTGCACTGTGCATAAGCAGAGTGGATTTGAAGCCCAGTTTGAAAATTCCCCAGTGTCCCAAATATCCCCTTTGCTGGTTGGTGGGCAGCTGGGAACTTGTCTCAGGTCCCTAGAGAGGTGGCGTGCTCTGGCTTGTTTCTGATCTTGCAGTCTCCTCTTCTTCAGTTCTGGGGTCTGAGGGTGGAGGAAAGGGGCTGCTACTTTTACTTCTTCCCTGGGTCCTACCTGTGGGGAAGTCACCTGGGAGGTGCGTGCTGTGGGCCTCCAGATCTGCGGACTCCTGAGCAGGACGAGGCTTGGGGTGGGTGTCTGCCCCAGCCTGGCTCCGCTCACCCCCCAGCGGGAGTTGACATTAGAAACCCCCTTTGATTTCACAAAAGAAAGGGATTTCGGAGACCTAAAGGGAACCAGGTGATCTGGGGCCTAAAGTCAGGCCCCTTAAGGTTAACCCGTTGTTCCTGAGGACCTTTAGCGAGCCAGATGAGCCAGGTCCAGAGACTCTGAGAAGGGTGTGATGGAAATTGGACTAGTCTCTTTATGTGCACTGTGTCGTTACAACTCACGTTGTCACGGCCATTTTACAGATGAGCATCATAAGCTAAACAGTATGACCCCCATTTAAATGAAGAAACTGAGGCTCAGAGGTGGAAAATAACTTGAACAAGTCACACGGATGATTAATGGAGGAATAAGAATTTGAATCTGGGTTTGATTCCAAAAGAATTCATTTATTCATCCATTCATTTTTCACCCATGTGTTCCCTTACCCACTACCTTTTTATCCTTCTTTTTCTCCTTCCATCCATCCACCCTTCTGATCATCCGTCTGTCCGTCCGTCCATCCATCCATCCATCCATCCACCCATCCATCCATCCATCCATCCATCCATTCATTGTTAATCAAGCACATGCCAGGCTGTAACCACCCTTACTCATTATGGGTGATGTCCTGGGGATTGGAGGGGACCCCAGAGCTTTTCCTAGGGCCACCACATCCTGGGTCTGACCAGCAACCATCATGACTGGACATTTGGACCACTTTGGAACCTTAGTCTAAGCTTTGCTGGGAAGAGGCAGGAGACAACAGGCTGCTGGGGGTCTTCCACCTGGTGTGGGGACTGGAGTGGAGCATCAGAGGGCCCCCCTGGAAGACAGTGTGTGTGGGGTGGGGAGAGCCTGGCATAAGAAGTTCACTTCCCTCCAGAAACCCACAGGCAAACTCTCTCCACCCACCTCTAATTCCGGCTTACCTGTCAATATGCACGGGGCGCTGAGCCAATTCTTCCTGAGGCCCATGAATCACAGCACTTGATTCTTTGGTACTAATAAAATGCTGTCTCTCCCAAAGACTTGGCTGAATGAAGCAGTAGTCCATCGACGTCCTAAGGCCTCCTTCTCTTTCTCTCTTTCTTCTCTCTGACTCTTCACTCAGGCAGGGCCTGAAAAGCTGGCTGAAAAGGTGACATCCCCTCTTGGGCTATGGGTCCCCTTGGCAGGAGCTGTGACAAACTCAGAATAGCCTAGGTGGGGCCAAACGCTCTGGGTTTGAGTCCTGCCAGTGGCACTTGGGCAAGGCTCTCCCACTCTCTGGCCCTGAGATAAGGAGATTGTTCCTGATTCTTCTGAAACCTCTTTCAATCTGACCCAGCAGGGGCTGAATTTCTCTAATGCAGAATGGCTGGTTGAGGGGTGACCCTACTTATCTATAGGCCCCCAAAGCATGGTTGTTGCATTCCAGGAATTCACAGTCTAGGGTGACTCTCCTTATTTTACAGGTGGGAAAACCAAAGCTTGGAGAGGGGAACAACGTGGCTGGGATCCCATAGCAAGGAGGTGTTAGGGCCAAGATTAAAACTCATATCTGACCTCAGACCTTCCTGGGACTAGGATTCTCTCTGTATGTCTCACACTCACCAAGCGCACAGGCCTCTACAATTAAGAACAAGTGCAGTCGGGCAGAGTGAATTCAATTCCACTCTTTCGTTCTGTTCAGGCCCGCGGTGGATGGGATGGGGACTACCACACTGGGGAGGGTCATCTGATTTACTCAGTCCACCAACTCAACACTATTGAGAAACACCCTCACAGACACACCCAGAAATAGTGTTTAACCAGCCATCTGGGCATCCGCTGGCCCAATCAAGTTGGTACAAAATTAACCATCACAGTGACCTTCTCCTCAGGAGGGGCTGTTGGTGGACAAAGTCTGACCACGTGTTCTCTGAATGACCTGAGGAAAGAATGGCAGGGCCTGAGGTGACAGGTGTCCAGAGTGGCCCTCAGGGTCCAGGCAGGAAAATGCAACCTTTGCTAGGTATGTTAAATGGAGGAATTTAATAGGAGGAACTCTTTCCAGGGGTGGCAGGATAGCTGGACAGATACATGGGAGAAGGTGAGGCAGCCCTGGGATAATCAGTCACTGGAAGCCACTGTCCCCCATCCCCAAGGCTGGGGATGCAGGGAGGAGGGTGTGTTGTCAGAACTCAGGAGCCACAGAGGAGATGTGGCACTACTAAAAACCCCCAAAGCAGCCAGAGAGGGGGAGAAACACCCTGGCTTCTCCCCTCCCACTGGCCCCCTCCCATTGGCCGATCCTACCTAGAAGTAGGTGGAGAAGGGAGCTGGCGGATCATAGACACAGGGACCATCTGTATGATGCAGAGCAGGGCAGGGGAAGGGTGGGGAGATGGGGATGATCTGATGGCAAACAGGCGGACAGGCTGGAGAGAGTGTGGGAGTGGGGGCCTCTGGAGGGAGACCCTTGTATTGGCCTGGAGCTGCTGGCTCTAAGTCCGAGCTACCAGGTGGGCCCAGCCTGGCAGGCACTAGAGGAGGACAGGAGAAAGAAATGCAGGAAGAAGGGAAGAAACAGGCCTGGTCCCCTCCTCTGCCACGTACCCTCTACACAGTCCCCTCCCCCTAGCTAGCCCTGGTCCTATGGACAGAAATAAGGGCAGGGGCTGCACCCAAAGTCCTGAGGGGGCTGGAGTCCTTGTCCTGGCCCTAGTCCATCCTCCCTGTGTGGCACAGCAAGTGGACTTTCTTTTCTGGGCCTCAGTGTCCTCATCTGAGCAGCAGGGGTAACGATGGCTTTCATTAGCTCCCTCCTCTCTGCTTACAGAAGCCAGCCACCTGAGGGGTTTAGACTGGTGCCTGGGTCACTTACAGACACACTCACAGCACCCGAGTATCATGCGTGGCCTTCAGCCAGCCTCAAAGGGCAGGCAGCATGCTGGCTAGGGGCGTGGATGCTGGAGCCAACGTTTGAATCCAAGCTCTGTGGCTGCTTATTAGTTGTGTGACCTTGGGCAAGTCGCTTCCCCTCTCTGTGCCCCCATTTCCCCATCTGTAAATGGGGATAATACAGTAGTGTCTATTTCCTAGGGCTATGTGAGGGTTCAGTGAGTTGCTACAGGTACTTGCAGTGGTACCCAGGAGAGCTTGTAGTGGTTCCTAGTCCGCAGACAGGAGTGAATGTGAGCCAGCGTGTAAAGCCCTCGACACGGTGCTGGCCCAGAGAGGTCGCAGTGATAGTGGTGGCCGTGTTGCAATCGTTGCTGCTGTTGCTGCTGTTGCTGCCCAGGCTGGCTGGATGAAGCTCTGTGGTACCTGTGCCATGTTTGTGAGGCCACACCTGGTCACCTGGTTGAGTTACAGTGTGCCCTGCCATCTGTACTCCAGCCCAGGACCTGGTGGGAGGTGTCTCTTCTGGGAACCTGTGGCATTTCAGGAGGCCATGTAAGTGCCAATCCCGAGTCCCAGATGATGAGCCCTAATTCCAGCCAGCAGCTGGCACGTCTGGGCAGTGATCACTAGGGATAACCCTAGGGGCTACTGTCATGACTGTGTGCTTGGGACACCTCAGAGGTCCAGGCCACTAGCAGCCATAGGGCTGGACAAATAAGATGGTAAGTTAGGGCTGGTTAGAGGTTGTGCTTATCAACAGAACCACACAGATTGTGGGATCCGTACAACTTCACTTGGGAGGTCCCAGGGAAGGTTTCCCACATTATCCATGTCTTTGAGTCCTTCCACTGCAGACAGTGATCCTTTCAAAGTACACATGAGATCAGTCCCTCTGATGCCTCCTCCCACCCGAGAAGGGAAACTGGAGTTCTCCTGCTCCTCCCCGCCGTCGGCCCTGCGGGATCAGGTCCCTTCCCCACTATGGTGCCTCAGGTTCTGCAACTCTGCCTTTTCCCCCTCCACTCCAGTGACACCAACTTTGTCTCTGTGCCACCAACAAGCTGAGCTTGTCTGGACCCTGGGGCCTTTGCACATGCTCTCCTTTCCCCAGACCTTCACGTGGCAGTCTCCTGCCGAAACCTCCCCTCCTGAGAGGCCCCTCAACATCACTCCTGCTCCACCACCTTGTTTTATTGTGAGGCTTTCTCATTTATGTGTTTACTGGCTTAACATCTAGCTCCCCCACTGGAGAGTGAGCCAAGCCTGTTGTGTTCATGGGGCCTCTCCAGCATGTGGAGCAGCGCTCCACATAGAAGCAGGGCTCAGTAAACGTCAACGACAGGACCGAGTGCATGCTCAGTTCCAGATGATGACACAGAAGTTCACAGAGGAGAAGGGACGCATCCTGTAGTCACTGCACAGTGAGTGGGCGGCAGAGTCCAGAGGAGGAGACAGCATGGTGGGTGGTGCTCCTCCTGCCCTCTGTTCTGTGAGTGCCCAGAACTCTCTGCCAGTCTCTGTGCAGCCTCGTTGTGAGGTGGGGCAACTGGATTGGGGACGTGAGGGTCTGACTCTATGAGCTGAGGTGTGGGAGGAGGCAGGGCTGGGCTCACTCATGTGGGGAGATAGTCAGCCACCAAGAGGCATGGTGTGAGCGTGGGCATGGGTGTGGCCCAGCCACATCCAGAAGCGGAGAGAGACCTGGCATGGGACGTGGCACCCTGTCACCCCTACCTTGGCCGGGCATGTCTTGTTCACTCCCTTCCATCCTGGAACTCCACAGGGCCCAGGTGGTGAGTGATCACAACTGCTGAAAGTATGAAAAGGTCTTGGCCTTCTGGAGCCCAAAGAGATGAGGTACAGAAACCCAAGGCTGGCATGCCCGCCAGTGACACCTCCTAGAACCTGTACATTCCACAGCTGGGGGATATCCTGGGGATCCACAAGTCTCCAAACTGCAGGTGCCCCTGGAAGACAGAGCAGACGCTGTGGGCCAGGACCCCAATTCAACAAGAGCATGTCCACGTACACCTGGCACATGTATTGGGCTGCATAACCTTCGATTTATAAAATGGGCTCTGCGGTTTTTATTTTTAAATAAACTTTTTATTTTGAAATAATTGTAGATTCGTATGTAGTTATAAGAAATAATATAGAGACATCCCATGTACCCTTTATTGCTTTACCCAGTTTCTCCTCATGGTAACATCTTACAAAAACCGTAGTCCAATGTCACAACCTGGATGTTGACATTGATACTGTCAAGATACAAAACACACCGAGGTCAAGGGTTCAGATCCCGGTACCCACCAGCCACCAAAAGAAAAGGAAACAAAACAAAACCAAAAAAATAAAAAAACGAAAAACAAAAAGCCTCTCTATTACAGGAGGGAACTTAAGCTGCTCTTTTACAGCCACGTCCACTTGCCTCCTGTCCCCACCCACTCCCTACCTCTGCTGCTACAATTTTGTCATATTAACGATGGTATGCAAATGAATCACACAATATGTAACTTTTGGGGGTTTGCTTTTTTGACAGTACAATCCTCTAGAGATCCATACAGGTTGTTTTGTGTGTCCGTAGTTGTTCCTTGTCATTGCTGAGTAGTGTTCCATGGCATGGATGTGCCACAGTTAGTTTATCCATTCACCTGTTGAAGGACATCTGGGTTCTCTCCAGTTTTGGCTATTATGAATGAAACTGCTATAAACATTCACCTACAGGTTTTTATATGAACAGAAGACTCCATTTCTCTGGGGCAAATGCCCAGGAGTGCAATTCCTCCTTAGTATGGCAGAGAGTTTACTTTTTGCAGAAGCTGCCGACCTGTTTTCCCCATTTTACGTTCCCACCGGCAATGTATGAGTGATCCAGTTTCTCCTCGTCCTCTCCAGCATTTGGTGTTGTCACTAGTTTTTATTTTAGCCATTCTGATAGGTGAGTATTGATATCTCATTGTGACTTTAATTTGCATTTCCCTAATGTAATGATCCCTTGCTCTGTGGTTTAAAAAAAAAAAAAATGTCTTGAACCACTATTGCATCCCACTGGCCCATTTTACAGATGGGAGAAACTGAGGCCCAGGGATTGAAACAGACTTGCCCAGCTGCACCTGGATCCCCCAGGTTTCACCCTGACTCCTGGTCATGTGCCCTTCTTAAAAGAGAGAGAGAAAAAAAAAAGCTCTTTAAAAGGATGCTTACTTTTACTTGGAGTTGTGGAAAACTCTATTTTGATATTTTAACTGATGCGTGCCTGCTTTCTATGATATGCCCTGTCACTCTGTATTCTTACTTATTTGGAGAGCTGGCTTCATGCCGTCTCTGACGGATGAGTTGTCACAGCAGAACTTTGCTAGATGACCATTGAACGGTACCATGTGGACACCCTTCTTTTCAGAACTGGAGCCCTTATAAGCTGGGTTGGGGACAAGGGTAGGGTCTGGCCAGCAAGGGGCTGCTTGACCTGACCCCTGAAAGAGACAGAGGAGTTGCATCTTCATGCAAGGGTAAGTCACTCTTCTCCACCCTGAGAGAGAAACTAGGCCACCAGCGATGCTCGATGCTAGAGCTGGCCCAGCCGAGCCACAGGTCAGGGTTCAAGCCCCCAGCCGTGCCCTTCTCCCTTCCCTGCCCCTCACCCTCTGTTCCCACCTCGCTGTGGTCTGCTCCTCACAAAACGTCTTCTCCCTCCTAGATTGCTCATGCATCTTATTTTATCTTGTTTTATTTTTGGAGAAAGCTGCATGCGTGAGACCCAGAGGAGGGGAACACAACATCTGTGAGGGAAGGGCGTCTGGAAAAAGACAACACACACACAAATTTTTTTTAAAAGCATGGTAATAAATGCTATTCAAAAAAAAAAAAAAAAAACCCACCCCACAATCTCTGAAAAACACAGCCCATTGAAATGACAAGCCGAAAATCATTTGCTAAGCACCGAAACGGTTCCCTTTGTCACCCAAATCCTTCTGTTGACAGTTACCTTTCAATCCCGCAATTGTGCAGCAAGGGCTGATTTTTATTCAACGTTCTATTCACCCTGTGTATTAATGAAAAGGGGGGAGGAAAAAAAAAACTTGTAAGAATGGTGTTTCATAGGCTGATAGACAAGCCGTCTGGATTCCCTGGCCGAGCCCCT
The DNA here is from genome assembly GCF_000696425.1 of Galeopterus variegatus. NCBI lineage: Eukaryota > Metazoa > Chordata > Mammalia > Dermoptera > Cynocephalidae > Galeopterus > Galeopterus variegatus. The sequence goes on from NW_007729866.1 coordinate 192,684, forward strand.
CTTATCAGCGGCTCGCAGTGGGGCTGAGGCGGTCTCCCTGTCCTGGCCCCACTTGGCACACTCGCCTGGTCTCTTGGCCCCTGCAATGGAAACCCTGTGATGGACTGACTTGTTAAAAATTATATATGTTTTTAAAAAGTCTTGACGATCTTTTCCCTCTACTACGGAGGAAGGGGCAGACACAAGGTCATGACTTGACTCCATGATTCATACACACACCCAACAATGTTTATTGAGCACCTATTGTATGCCAAGGGACTGTGCTGGGTGCTGGGGCAAGGCATAGGACTTTGAAGCAGGAAACAGAGCAGCAAAGTAGGTTGGTCCAGGTGTCAGGAGAGGTCAGCGTGGGTCCCACTGGGTCCCAGGAGACTGCAGATCCCAAATCATTTCTGTAAGTTCTCCCCAAGGCAGAGGGGCCCTGGAACTGATTGCCCCATCTTTGCACCAGTGGGCTGGGTTTTGGCATTGCAGCGAGGAGGCTGCCTTGGATTTTGCACTCGCCCGTCTTCATGCCTGCTGGGAGGCATGGGCTGGACAGCATGACCTCCCCAGTCGGTTCTGTGCAGAGGCTGTGTGAGATCATGGAGCTGTGTTAATGTTGGGGCCCACACCTGGGCTGGACTCTCACCTCTGCCATTCACCTCCTGGGGGTGGATTGGTCACCTCTCTGAGCCAGACTCTCCTTGGCAGTCACAGGGGGGTGGTGACTTCATTGAAGTGGAGTTGCTGGGAGGATAAACTGAAGTTCTGCAAGCTGGAGTCCCTGGCCCATCCCCTTTTCCTCCCCCCTGCCTTACTTCCTTTCCTTGTTTTCTTCCATGGATTCTGGAATTCCAAGAGGGGTGCCGAGCTGGGACCAGGTGGAGGGAGAGCTCAGGAAAGCAGAGAAGAGTTTAGCATAAAGGATGTGTTTGTGACAATGAATCCTGCTCCCTGGCTACATGGTGAGCCTCCTGCCATCACTGTGCTGTAAGGCGGAGCTGATGACAACCTGTAGAGGGTGTCATGACCGATGTCGTATGGGTTGAGGGATCTGTCCAGGCCTGGCTGCCAGCCTACTTACCAGAAGTGATCAAAAGTTCTACTGGGCTTGTTTTGTTGCCCACACGACCCACCCTGTCCCCAATCCCTAGGTGGCCTCATTTTGCCTCCAGCAGTCAGTCCCCCCACCCAGGAAGCATCCTCGAATCCTCTCCTTCCCTCTACCCCACACCAGTCCCTCTGCAGTCCTGCCAGCTCTGCCCTTAAAATGTCCCAGGCCTGCCAGCTCTCCACCTCCACCCCTGTTACGCAGCACCTGCCATGGCCCCACAAGGGGCTCCCTGCTTCTCCCCTGGCCCCTCAGTCCTTCCGCTTGCAAAGAATAGAGGGACTCCTTGAATCTGCACGTCAGATCTCCCCTTCATCTGCTCAGAACTTTCTGATGGCTCCCACCAGTAGGCTCTGGTAACCTGGCCCCTGTTATGACATCTCCTGCCTGTCCCTATCCAATTAGCTCCATTCCCACCAGCCCGGAGCTTTTGCTGTCCCTTGGCTAAGCCAGCTGTACTCCCTTTGTGCTGGCTTTTCTCTTGGCCTGGAACGCCCTTCCCCCAGGTCCTCCCTGGGCTGCCCCTCTCTCCATTCAGTTTTCTGCTTTAAACCACCTCCAAGAGGTCTTCCCAGATTGCCTTCTGCAGATTGATCTTCCTCCTCAGCACGAAGCACCACTTTATACTAAATCATATGTTTGTTCAATTGATCATTGTCTGCTTCCCACGCTGGCCTCTAGGCTGCTAAGAACAGGGACTGTGTCCACCTGGCTCTCACTGTGTCCCCAGAGGCACAAATGACTGCCAGACCTGTAGTGGGGCCGTCCCTGGATCACATCCTGGTGCTTGTGTCCACTGACCTCCTGATTCAAACCACAGGGTTCTGACATTATTGCCCTCTCTCCTGAAAACCAGTGTGTGCTGGGCAGCACTGATGTGCAACAGCCACCATTTATCCTGATCACTCATTCAGTCATTCGACAAACATTTATTGCCGTATGCCAGGCAATGTGCAAATGTTTGGGACCCGGCTATGGATGAGATGGGCATGGAGCTGACATTTTCAATGGAGAGACTGAAGTAAACAAATGTAAATGAGGATGTGAGTGGCTATGAAAAAATATGAAGCAAGGTAAGGGATTAGGGACAGATGCCGTTGTCAAGGGGGCAGTCAGGGAGGACTTCCTGGAGAAGGTGACAGTAGTAGAGGCCTGAAAGAGTGCTGCTGTCGGGGGCAGGTTGGTGGGAGAGTTGGTGAGGCAAGGGAAGAAGGTGCCAGATGGTAAAGAGCCTCTCAGGCACTGGGAGGAGTGTAGACCTGGTCTTTGGCACTGCAGGGAGCCTTGAGTTTGAGTGGGTGTCCAGGGAATGCTGAGGGAATGAAAGAATAAGCGAGTGAGTGAGTTGGTAAGGGAGCACTCCCCGTACACCATGATCCACTGGAGTTCAGTGTCCTGCCCTCTTTCATCTCCCGCCCCTTGCCAATCAGACCCATCTGGCAGGTGACCCTCTTTGAAAGCACCACCTGCACCATCTGGGACCCTCCGCCTTCTCCTGGTGCCTTAGCTCCACAGCCAGGATAAGTTCGGCCTAAGTGGCAAGCATTTTTGGTGAGCTAAGCAAGAAACCCTCCAAGCGCACAATGAAGTTCTTGTCCCCCAGCCTCCTTGGGATGGAACGATAATCCAGACAGTCATTTGTGTTTCGGGTTCCACATGGCCCTCTCCCTTCCTTTCCGCCGTGATTGCTGACAATGCAGATTTTAATATATTCATACTGGCAGAGCTATTTGCATTCAGATGCAATTATGAAGCAAGAAACAGCCTCCTCAGAGCGGGGGCCCCAGGAATGGGGGTGGGAGGAGGACTTGTTCCATTCTCAGGGGGAGGGGGCTCAGAAGCTGGGAGAGTGGTCCTGGCTGGGCTGAGCCCCTGCACCTCTGCTTTCCAGAGGAAATATCCAGACCGATACAGCCCCTGTCCTCCCCTGCCCGGAGCTTGCATGGATTTGGCTTATTTTGTTCCTCCAGGGTGGGAAGAAGTATTTGTATTGGTGGGAATGAGGGCAGGGTTTTCTAAACCTCTCCTGCCTGTTAGGCACTGTGCTTGTCCCTGTGTCCTGGTCCTCAGAAGCTTACATCCTCACAGGGCCACCGATGAGAACGGGTTAACAATTAGACAAACAAGATAATAACGTACTGGAACTACTGCAACAAGGGAAATCAGATAGGTGAAGTGACACTCTTTGGGGAAGGTGGGATAGGTTGATTGCAAAAAATGTCCCCAACCTTTCACTGTTCCCTGTAGCCGCTGCCCTTTGCAATGTGCCTTGGCAGCTCACTCCATCAGGAAGTGGAACCTATTTCCCGTCCCTTGAATCTGGGCTTGGCTGGGTGACTTGCTTTGGCTGATAGGATGTAAGTGATACAGGTCCAGCTCCGACTCGAGGCCTCAAGAGGCCTTGCATGTTTCCGTCTGCATGCCTGGATCCCTGCCACCACCTTGAGAGTGAGCCCGGCTTGCCTGCTGGAGGATGAGGAGCATGTGCCACAGAGACGAGCCATCCCAGTCTAAGCCAACCCAGATCAACCAAAACTCGGCCTATCTGCCAGCCAACCTCAAAGGCTGGGATCATGTGACCAGCCCAGGTCAATCGAACTGCTCACCCAACCTGCAGACTCATGAGCTACACAGATGCCTGCTGTTTTAAACCACAAAGTTTTGAGATTTTAAAAAACATTTCTTTGTATACATTTGTTGGGTACAGTGTGTTGTTTCAATTGGTGCATATGCTGTACATTGATTCACTTAGGGTAGATACCATAGCTATCTGTACCCATTAACCCGCCACTTCCCAGCAGTAAATAACTGATGCAGAAGATCAGTCTGAGCAGGTGACATTTTGTCTGAGACCCAAAGAACGAGCAAGTGGTAATGGTGAGACAAGCTGCAGGAAGAGAATTCCAGAGAGACGGAGCAGCGAGCACAGAGGTTCTGAGGTGGAGACTTGTTTTGGGGACAGAATGGAGACTGATGTGGCTGGAATGTGGTACATAGGAGGGTGGCATGGGATGTGGGTGAGAGATAGACTGGGCTAAGTCACGTGACCCTGTAGAAGGTCCTGGTGTTTGAAGAATAGTAGTCATGCACCTGGGTTCTCATCCTACCACCTACAAGTAGGAGCGTGAATTAAGGCCGCTGATGTTGCTGCTTATTTTAACGGTGTAAGTGGCAGGATGTGGGAGAAGAGGTGGGTTTAATAGACATATGGGCCTGGCCTAAATGGGCATGGGGAACGGTGTCTGGCGTGTGTGTGTGCAAACAGAGGGACATATGAGAAGGCACAGGAAGAGGCTACCATGGAGGCTGGTGGCGAAGGGCCAGAGCAGCCCCTGATTTCCTTGTCCCTACCCTCTGTGCTAGGAGGGTGTGTTAGTGTCCTAGGGCTGCCATAACAAAGTACCACAGCCTGGGTGGCCTGAGCAACACAAATGTATTCTCTCACAGTCTGGAGGCTGAAGTCCAAGATCAAGGTGTCACAGGTTTGCAGATAGCTGCCTTCTTGTTGCGTCCTTGCATGGTCTTTTGCTGTGCAAGCATGTGCCTGGTGCCTCTCTGTCTGAGTCCTGATCTTCTCTGATAGGGGGTGTCACACTGGATTAGGGACCACCCTGATAACCCCATTTTACCTTAGTTATCTCCAAATGCTGTCACATTCTGGGGTACTGGGGGTCAGGACTTCAATGTATGATTTTAGGGGGGGCACAATTCATTCCATAACAGAGGGTTTTTAGCTTTCCACTCTGGGAATGGTCCTTTCTGGCTTCCAGTTTTGAAATTTTTCCTTCATTACATGGGGGGCAAGGGGAGTTTCTCCTTTTTGTCCCTCACCCTCCAGTTGAGTCTAGGGAACTTGGGGAGCAGGGGTTGGTGCATGCCTGGGGCATGAAAAGGGAAGGTTGTAATGGGAGGTGGGACTGCCCAGTGAAGCAGGTGTCTTCTGTGTGCTGCACCCTCGGACCACCTCTGGCTTCAGGGCAGCTGTGTGAACCGTCCCAGGCATGATGCAGGCACCTCACCTGAGCCCTGGCATCACTCCGTCATCTGTCTCAGATCTCAAAGGCCCCTCAGCCTGTGCAGATGCAGACAGGCACTGTGGGATGCCATCGATAGATGGGGAACTGGGATCATGGAAAATTGTCTCAGGCTCCTGTTCTTTGTAGGGCCAATTCTGAGGCATGTTTTATTTGGTTACTGGGGAGGTTCCCAGTGGAATGGAGCCCCAGAGCCCACGCAGAAGTCCCCCAACATCGTCCCTTTCCTGGCCCTCCCTCCTTCCCTGCCTCACTTTCTCTGCTCCCTCGTTGCTCTTTCCTGGGATCCCTTCCCACATAAGTCACCTGCCCCCATGTCCTTGTCTCAGGGACTGCTTTCTTGAGCAAAGATACTGGCCTCCCCCTCTGCTGGGCCAGGCGGAGGCTTGGCTGGGACAGCAAGAGATCGTCATCCTGAAACTGTAGGGGGTGTTCGGGAGGGGAATGGGGAGAAGCCACTGATCAGGGTGGATGAGACACTCCCTCCCCAACATGGCTCCTGTTCCAAAAACACTGAAGGAAGAAGAGTGAACTCAAAGGGGAGAAGGCTGACCCTGGGGCACAGCACTTTACAGTTTATAAGGCCCTTTTCCTACCATTGGTTCTTTGCTGTCACAACAACCCAGTGACATCAGCAGAGAAGGCACAGTTCTCTCCTCCACAGATGAGGCCAGTGAGGCTCAGAGAGGGGCAGTGGCCAGCTCCAGGACACATGGAGAATTGTCCAGGGCCAGAGTCACTGTCTCCCAGCATTGTTTTCTCCTGGGGTACCCAGGTGAAGACAAGATCTAGGGCTGCGGTGTCAGACACACTGGTTTCTAATCCTAGGCTCTGTGACCTTGGGCAAGTTACTTACCCTCTCTGTGCCTCAATTTTCTCATCTCTAAAATGGGAGTGTTATGCTGAGTGTTGAATGCAATGAGTGTGTCCTTGCAACAGCCTTCACATTGGCCTCCTCCTGCCCTCCCCAAATCTTTTCTCCAGAGTGATCTTTCCAAATAGCATATCTGGCTATCTCTCCCATATGTGAAACCTCCCAGTGGCCCCCAGGGTGTTTATTTTATTATGTTTTGTCTATTAGTTAATTAGTAAATTAATTAATTAATTTTTAAAATTTTTATTGAATCATAATTGATTACACATATTTGGGGGGTTCAACGTTGACGTATATTGATCAAGTCAAAATTACTTGCACATATATTGTTACAAATTGTACTTATTCTTTATGTCCCTTGTCCAATCTCTCCCCATCCCCTGGCCCTGGGGTTGTTTAGGACAAGGATAGACTCCACAGCACAGCTGACCAGCACTCAGCCTGTGAACAGGGCCACCCTGTCCTGCCTTACCCCTGCCCTCCCCAGTTACTCTGAGCCTTGCCAGGGTCTCCCTCATCCCAACCAGTGAGCGCAGACTTTGCACAGGCTATTCCTTTAGCCTGGGACTCTTGCTGTCTTCCTGATAGTCTGGTCAGCCCTTGAGATTTTTAAAAAATCAGTTTTTACATCAGTATCACATTCAGATGTATCAAAATACAGAAGACATAGAAATGCATACACTGAAAACTGAAAATCTCCCTCTCAATCCTGTCCTTCAGCCTCTCAATGCCCCTTCTCACAGGCCAACCATGTGTTTAATTTGTATGAGTCCCTTCAGAGACATTTTATGCAAAAATAAGCAAATACTTAAAAAGATTATCCACCTGTAGCATTTTCCAGATTGTACCAGATTCACTCCATCTTTTTTCCACTCCACATAATTTGGACATATACTGTATGAGTTAATAGGCTGCTTCCTCATTCATTTTATACAGCTGCATAGTATTCCATTGCATGGAATCATTTATTTATCCTATTTATGGGTATCTAGATTGTTTACAGTGTTTTTGCCATTACTTAAAATTCTTCATTGAATATTCTTGTGCATTGATCTGCATGTAGGGGAGAAACTCTATAGTATGCATTCCTAGATCTGAAAATGCCAATGTATTATATTGATAGATTATATCTAATTATCCCCCACAGAGGATACTAATGGACACTCTCTCTAGCAGAGCCTGAGAGAGATCTGGCTGGTCCTTTGGCATTTTTGAAGACGGAGCAGTTGTCATCTCTTCCATGAAGCCTTCTGAGACCTTTGAGCTGGCTCAGAAGCCTTGTCCAGGCCCCCACCCCAGCACCAAGCATGTGGCACCTTGTATTGTAATGGTCTATTTCTTTTTCTGTCCCTGCCATCAAACTGGGAGCTCCCCAAGACTTGAGACCTGAGACCAAACTTTGCTTATTAAGGAGTCTTCAGGCTTCTTGAGCACAGGGCTCAGGGCTGAGTAAATACCAGTTCTCTTTCTGCATGCCTCAGTGGCTGGGGTTGCCAGGGGGGGCTGCCTCTACTTACACCTTGTTCTCCCTGCCCTGGGGAGAGGGCCTTGGCCTCTGCCCCTGCCACCTGCAGGCTGCTCTGTGTGTTGTTGTAGGATTGAGCTCCTTCTTCCAGCCCCTGGGACCTCCACCCTCTCCCTTGAACAAATAATAATTGTTAGAAAAAGGCCTGTGGATAAATTATTATCGTGACCCTCATTCCAGTGCAAAAAACTTTTGCTAGCTGCCAAGTGAAAAGTCAAAATTTGCATTTAAATAGAAAACGTTAGGCAGGCTGAACAGGAAGGCCAAAGCCCCCAGAGGCCTCTCCCTGGTGGGGTGGGGAAGGGCAGTCCCCCCACCCCTCCCCAGCATCCTAGTGGCGGGAACCGCCAGAGCCTGAGTTGAACCTGGTGTTTTGGGAGGTTCATGGTCCCCTGGGGCCTACAAGTTCTAGTTCCTGCCATGGTTTCCTAAAGGCCCCACAGTCCAGCTACACAGACCTGTTAGATGACCTCCTTTCAACATTCCTTGAACTTGAGTCTCCTGTCCTACACCCCACAGTGAGCGGATAATCACACTTATTATGGGTGGTAAAGACTTCACAGATCATGTGAAGCAGAATGTTCAGAGCACAGTTTTAGAGCTAGACAGACTGATGGCTCCAGGCTTGGCTGCTTGCTAAGTCACTTAGCCTCTCTGAGCCTCAGTTTCCCCATTCGCAAATGACAGATAATACCACCTTCTTGACTGGGTGTTATTATATAATGCATATGATTTATTATGGTTAATAAACATAGTGCAATTCATAATGCTGGAATTGACAAATGCTTAGATAGCCTTGTGATGGGATGCTCACTTCTATTTGGGCCAGTCTGTTCCATTGTCTGCACCTCTGTCTTCTGTGACTTCACCAAGCCCACCCGTGACTTCTGCATGACTCAGGTTCAGTCCACCTCCTCTGGGAGGCCTGTCCAGTAGCCCTGAACATGCTGATTTCTCTTTTTTATTAGGATGATCCTATCATTGTGGGCAGATCTAGCTGCTGCGTCTTTATACTATCCAGCCCCCTTTTCTGAGGAAATCCCAAACTTTTCTCCACCTGAGAGTCCACCCAAACACCAGCCAGGAAGCTGATACCAACTTTCCAATATGGAAAGGAAAGTCTAAAGAGAGAAAAGAATCACAACTGATGTGCACGAAGGAGCCTAGACTCAGAGGGACTTGACTTTGTGTCTCATTTCTACTTGGGTTACCTTGGACACTCCAGCTTCTTGAAGCCTCAGTTTCCCCCCCTGTAAAATGAGAGGTTGGTACTATTCTCAGTACATCCAGAGTCCAGCTTGGTAGCTTGCACCAGAGTTCCACGAAAGCTCATGACCAGCTCTCAGTCCATTTAACTATAATTTGTACAAGGCAGAAATAAGGACTTTCTGTTTAATTCAGCAATTGTATCTTGAGCTCTGACTGAGCCACATGCCACCATATGACCCTCTTTGTTAGATGTGACTGAACCCATCTGTGAGAGGGCAGAAACCCTGTCCACATTGCAACCCTTGTACCCACACTGCCCGGCACCGACACACATAGTTAGTACTTGATAAATGTTTGTGTCTGGATGAAAACATAAAGAGCTGCTTTGTCCTCAGCCCCTAGGACAGTCCCTGGCACACAGTAGGTGCCCAATAAACACTTGGCTGGATGGAGGAGGGAATGCAGGCACAGAGGAGAGAAGTGCACAGAGTTCTGAATAGCTTCATCAGAACAGGGATCCCACATGGGACCTTCCTCCTTAGTTGACACATTGGCTGTTGCTCTACTACGTGCTTGCCCTGTTGGGGGGCAGGAGGTGGGAGGGAGTAGCGGAAGCCTCTGTGCTTAAGGGCTCATGATGCTGACGAAAAACCAGATCTGGGTGGGAGAACTTGCACCTGACAAGGGTGGTCAGTGTCTGTATTAGTCCGTTTGTGTTGCTATAACAGAAATACCTGAGACTGGGTAATTTACAAAGAACAGAGGTTTATTTGGCTTACGATTCTGGCACAGCTGCATCTGGTGCAGGCCTCAGGCTGCTTCTACTCATGGCGGAAAGGGGCAGGCAGCCGGCAGGTACAAGCAGATCACATGGTGAGAGGAAGCAAGAGAGAGAGAGGAGGTGCCAACCAACTCTCGCAGGAACTAACAGCGAGAACTCACTCATTAATCCCCCCTCCCCCAGGGAGAGCATTAATCCATTCATGAGGGGTCCTCCCCCATGCCTCCATCAGTTTCCAGCACTGCCACACTGGGGATCAGATTTCCACATGAGTTTTTGGGGAACAACACATCCAAACTCTATCAGTGTCCTAGCTGGATAGTCATGGATGCTGTGGAGGGGGAAGAAGGGCTGAAGTCTGGGAAGATCACGAGGGTCTTCCTGGAGGAGGAGCCCTCTGAGATGGGCCAGGCAGGCTCAGGGCAAGGTCAAGGCAGCTGTTTGTCCAGTGAATTGGAGTCTGGGGAGGAGGCCAAAACTAGGGTGTAACATGGACTGAGAAGATAGGAGGCTGGAGGACGAGGCTGCCAGGGGTTGGGGCCCTGAGCGCTGCAGCCAGTGACAGTCTCTTATGTAGGAGCCACTGATGGCCACACAAAAGTCAGGCCCGCAGCAGAGTGTTCACCAGACCACTCCTTGTGTGCTGCTCCTGTCTCCTACCCCTGCCCGTCTTTCTGCTACTCTCTCCTCTCCTGTGTTTCAGAGCATCAGGGAACAAAACCTGTCCCACTTTCTAAGTGCCAGGCACTGACCTACTCGTTTTCCACAAAGGGTGAAACTGGGATGCAGGTCCCACAGCTTGTCTCTGATCCGAGACGTAACTATAAGCTACTGCCTCAGTTTACTGCCCATGTCTTGAGCCCACACAACCATCCCATTTGAAACCTCAGCAACCGAACCAGACAGGCTCTCTTATCCCCACCTTACAGCTGAGGAAACTGGTGCTCAGAGAGGTTAAGACACCACCACAGGACCACACAGCCTCGAAGCCTTGGAACGCAGCATCACCACACATGGTGTCTGCTGGATTTTAAAGCCTCTACTTAAAAATATTATACATACTCTTTTCTTTTTTTTAGGTCTTTAAAATTGAAGCAGTAAAATATGCAACATACATATTATTCAGAAATATAGTCAAGAACTAGCTAAAAGTGTGGATAGTAGTTGCCTCTGGGGAGCAGCATGAGAAGTGGGCGGGGTGGGGTGGGGATCCCTCATTTAGGCTAAAGCATTTTGTGCCACCAGATTTTTTTTTTTTTTTAGCTATGTGCCAACATTTCTTTTATAGAAAATAAAAGATAAGTTACAAAAAGTGACAACTGTCCATAATGAACTTTCAAACTGTCTTCAAGTCCTTAGGTGGAAAGTGAGCCCATGTCAGCTGGCATCCCCAGACCACGGAGGTTCCGATTCTAATTTTAATAGTCACATGACAGCCTCCAGCCTGGCCGCATCTCGACTCATGGAGTGATTCCCCTGATGATAGACACGGCAGTTATTCCCACATGTTCGCAAAAAGCAGCCAGGCTGGGTTGGCGCTGGAATGGGCTCCAAGCCACGTGCTCCCTGGAGCCAAATGTGGGATCCCCTGACCCCACACGTGATGGGAGTCCTTGAGGGCAGAGGTTGGCCCCCAACGCTCTACCCTGAAGCCCAGCTCTGGGCCTGGCACGGTGACCTCCCTCCACAACAGGATTGACCAGGCAGACCAGTGCCTCCCCTCCAGGGGCCCCTAGTCAAATTTAGGGAGACAGATAATTACACAGATAAACTTCCCTAATCACAGACAGTGATTGATCCTTTGAAGGAGATTGCTTCTGCTAAGAGAGTTGGTGACAGGGAGGGTTTTCCCATGGAAGTGATGTTACAGCTGAGTTCTGAGGGATGGAGGGGCACTAAGCTGGCAGAGATGCAGGGAACAGATTTCTAAGCTGAGGGAACAGCATGGGTGAGGGCCATAAGAAGGGAAAGAGGTTGGCTGTCCAAGGAGCAGCCTGGATGGCAGTGCAGCTGGACAGATGGGAGAAAGGGAGGTGGGGGAGGAGCGGAGGAGGGGATGAAGGAGGAGGAGAGGCAGGGGAGAGGGCAGGACTGGGCCAGGAAGCCCTGGGGGACTTCACTTCAAGCTGCTAGGAGCAGGGAGCTCTGAGGGCCTGAGTCCCCTCTGTGGGCAAGAGAAGGTGCCCCCTGGAGCGGGACAGGCCTTGTGAGAGATACACAAACGAGCTAAGCACCATGGAAAGGTTAACAAGGTCCTCGCTGTCTGTCCCTAAAGTCACTTCACACATTTACAATGTACCAGTCAAACCAATTAGCTGTAAAAGTGTTGTAGGGACTACATTTATTGGATTCTTCTCAATATGGACTTGGCTAAATAATGTTTGCTAAGAAACATAAAAGGGCCACGCATGGGGTGGGTTCCTGGAGACCTGCAATGAAGCTGGGAGATGGGGTGGATCTGGGCTGCGAAAGGCTGAGCTGAGCTTCTGTAGGGACATCGCTGCCCAGAAAGGAGGCAGGTTGTCCATACAGGTCTTTGAGCCCCCCTGAGGGTTTCAGCCCTACTAGATCATTGGAATCTCCTGGGGGACTTTGAAATACATAGCACTGATGTCTGGGGCCTGCCCAGACCAGTTGCACCTGGAGCTGTGAAGCAGAGCATCACTCGTTTTTGAAGTCCCCCAGGTATTTAAACATGCCACTAGGGCTGAGAGCTGCTGCTGTGTTCTAGTACTCTCTGCTAGGCATGGTCCTCCACCCCCAGGGGATATTTGCAATGTCTACAGACATTTTTGGTTGTTACTTCTGGAGGGAGTAGCTACTGGCACTGGTGGGTGGAGGCCAGGGATGCCGCTCGACATTCTACCATGCACAGGACAGGCCTTCCACGCCAAGAATGATCCAGCCCCAAGTGTTAGTGGTGCCGAGGTTGAGAAATCCTGTTATAGACTAATGCACCAATTTGACAGATAAGGAAACTGAGGTTGACTGGCTGACGGGATGTGTATGGGGTCACACAGGGAATATATGGAGGGTCTAGCCAGCAGGACTCATGAATTTCTGTCCCTGGAGGGTGTACCTAGCACTGCACTAAGCTCTGTGAGTTTAGAGATCATTTGGTCAGATTCCATAAGCCAAGTTGATCACGTAACTTTTGGGGATGTAGCCTGACCCAGGCTGGGGTTTGTTGGAGTGTCTGGGGACTGTACAACTTCTAGAAGTTGTTCATCTTCCCCTGTGGAAACCCCAGACAGACTCCATTCCTTTAGCAGGCTTGATCCCAAAAGATGGTCTGAGAGAAAGAAAGAGAAGCCTGTTTTGATGTCACCAAGGGCATGGGCCTCAAGAGGTCTCAGCGCCACGTCACTGGTCTGGGATTGCTGAGGGTCTGCCTGTTCGCGATTTGTCCATCCTGTGGTGGTAATCGGAGCCGTGTGCAGGGCTGGAGGACCAGGGACCAGGCTAATTGCAGGCTGGGGGAATGCAGTCAGGCGTCTGGGGCTGGGATGGTACCTGATTAGTTAAATTGCCAGCACCTGCTTGCTTTTATTGCAAACATAAACACGGCCGTGCAGACAATCGCCAGCGAGCCTAATGCTTTCCGCGTTGCCACATCTGCAAAGTCCAGGGTCGGGCAGTGGGGAGGCCCAGGCCTCAGCAAGATGGGAAGACAGAGGAGCTTGGGTGAAAAGGCAATGGATTAGGTACTGGAGGAGGGGATTCACACTTGGCAAGGACTCCTCTGTGGCAGGCACTGCGTGAGGTCTTTATCCCTGTGTAAAGCCATCTGACCCTCCAAACCTCCCTGTGAAATATTAGCACTTTTCTTGTTGAGACTCAGAAAAGTTAGGCAACGTCCTCCAAGTGACCCAGCCAGGAAGCAGCCGATATGGGATTTGGATCCAGGTCTTTCTGTCTCCAAAGCACTTACTCTTCCTCCTAAGTGGGGGTAGGGAGCGCTGGAGGTTCCTATTGATTTATTTAACTTTTACATCTGCAGCACCAAGCAAATTGCCGGTGATTACATGTGTGTTCGGACAAAGAAACACAATTTCTGGTCCTCCTGACAATTTGCTAGGTGACCACATGTTTGCTGTCTCCTTTTTCTGTGCGTCTATTTCTATGTCTGCAAAATGGTCATCTGGTGGCCTGTCTCCTGCTCTTCGAGCCCCAGGATGAAGAGGTTAGAGTGCGGGAGCTTGGCCCTTGAATGTGTCTGAGGTCAAGTCCAGCACTGGCTAGAATCATGCACTTAGGCTTCTCAGTGGTTCACTACACAGCATCATGCTGCCCGGCCGGCTGCCTGGGCTGAGGATGGATCTGAGGCTGGCAGGACCCCCTGTGCACAGGCCATGTTTACTACAGCCATCGTCCAGCAATTGGCCGACAAGACAAACGGCTGAGGAAACCATTTCAAATTAACTCCATCTCCATTACAGGCGCTTTTATTAAGATAAACTATTTGGAGGATGTTTACAGGAGAGAGCCCTTCGGAGCCGGTCAGAAGGTCAGAGGGAAAGCCGGCGGGGACTGTACAACTGTCATTCGAAAGCTTGCGGCACTTCTTCCGGATTCAAATGTGCGTCTCTCCCACTCAGTGACAGAAGCTTCAAGCCTGTGACATGCTTTGTCAGAATTTCATTTGTCCGAGCAGCTTCAGCCTCATTCTTGGCAGATGCCAACGATAGGGAAGAGAGTGTGCATTTAAATTCCCTTCTGCAGTCCTTGGAAATGAAGTGGGGGTATTTCTACATCACTGCATTTTATCTCAAAGGAGAACAGCAAAATATGCCCTAGAGCCAGGGAGAAGGGCAAATTTTATTCCTTCATTTGTTCAATCATTCATCTGCTTGCTTATTAGTTAATTGGTTTGCTAAATAATTTATGTTGTCTTTAGTCATTCCCCTAATCACTCTGGATTTTGAACTTGAATCCTGACTTCTTGTATATCCTTATGTACATGGGAGCCTCAGTTCTGCACCTGAAAAATGGGAATGATGCTAGTCAAGGATTACACTAGGGCTCGGCACTTGTTCTGCCCCCCGGCATGTAGCAAGCACTGACACCTACTGTGGAGAAGGTTGTGGGAGCCCAGTCCTGTGGAGGTTAGGTCGCTGCTCAAGGTCACACAGCGAGTGCGTGAAGGAGGAGGTGTTGAGCCCAGGGAGCTGGTTCCAGAGCCTTCGTTCCTTCCTTTTGACCTGCTCTTCTGTTAAACCTTAGCACACATATATGTAGCCCGGACCTGACATCCTGGGCTCTGGCTGCACAGGTGAGTGGAGCTGGGCCACTTTCTCTTTCCCATGGGTGACATGTCACTACATGGTCTGGCACAGGCAGGGATGGGGGCGGGCAAGTACATGGCTGCATCACGATGGGTAGCATGGCGTGTGTGGGAAGAGTGGGATGGAGCTGGCAGGCGGAGGGGACTGATTTTACCCGGTGGAGTAGAGGGAGGGTTTCCCTTGGCTTTGCCAGAGCTTTGCTATTCACTTGGAGGGAGCCCAGAAAGATGGACAGTTCTCAGGGCAGTCTTGGCAATGACAGCGGCAAAGTCAATGGCAAAGGGGGAAAAAAAAGAACATTGCAAGGTATATATTTAGGAAGCTGGGAGACAGGAATGGGAAATCAAGTTAGATCCTGAGAGTTCGCAGCCTGAGCAGGTCTCCAAGGCCCCACGGAGAGGTCGTGCAATCCAGATGTGGCTGGGGAAGGCGGAGGGGGGGAGGGGAAGCAGCATAGGGGGAGGGGAGGTCTGTTCACAATTAGCCTTGATTTTGTGTGATGACATTCAAATTGTGGGCAAACATGAAAGCGGAGTTGTGAGGACACGTCTGTCCGAGCAGCCTGAGGATTAATCCGACGTGAAGGACGCAGGACAAGGGCTGGCACCACATGGAAGTATTTTGTGCAGGTTTTGATGTCCTGCCAGCTGAAGGGGGCTTCACCACTCGGGCTGAACGGGCCCTCCACCCCATCCCTGCCCCCCTGTGACTGGCTGACTTTGGGCGAGAGAGGTTAAGTCATGAGCACCGAAACGCCAGCTGAAGGGGGCTTCACCACTCGGGCTGAACGGGCCCTCCACCCCATCCCTGCCCCCCCGTGACTGGCTGACTTTGGGCGAGAGAGGTTAAGTCGCGAGCACCAAAAGGTTTTGCCTCCTGCAGAACTGCCCCCTGGCCTGTCCAGAATGGAAACCAATATGGTGGCCCTGAACGTCCTCAAACAGCCAGGCACTGGGGGTACCTGCTGACCCCAAAGACAGTAATAGTGCAGGCTGGTGGTGCTTGTAGGGGATGTCTGTGAGCTATTTTCAATATTTCTAATATTACAAAGACTGGGCTGATCCACATGCTGGGGGTTTGGCAGGCAACAGTTTTCTAACAGGGCTCTGGTAGGATGGGCCTTGGTTGGGAATCTTGGAATTTTATAGATGAGGAAACAGGGGAGGGGGGCTGGGAGGCCCTTTTGGGGCCCCGGGGTCCCCTAGCAAGTGTTCTGGCTCAGGGGGAGACCTCCTGTTGAACTAAATCCAGGAAGAAACATTTTCATGTCTCCACACTGTGTTAAATGTTGGAACCAGAGAGAAAGGGATGGCTCAAGGTACAACTCCACCCTTTAGCCCTTCCCACATGAGTGCCCCTGGACAAGGGAAGCAAGCCCCTTGGAGCCTGCGTTTCCTCATCTGTAAAATGGGGAGAAAAACCATCTTCCCTCATAGGACAGTTGTGAGAATTACATACTCTAATATTTGCAAAATGTTAGCATCTTATAAGCACCCTATCAATGGCTGGCACAATTTCCAGCTTTATCATACACGGTGAGCCCTGAAATATAGCTATTATGATTATCAGTGTTATTATTGATATTGCTATTTATTATTATTCTGAAAGGGTTTGTTAATGATGCAAAGTGCTACAAAATGTGTCTGTTGCTAAAATTAGGGCAAGGATTCCTTTCCGCCAATTCAGGCAGTGGCTGTCCCCTCCAGATCCTCAGCCCTTCAGCCTGGCTGTTCATGACCTGGGGCCACATCACATGCGGGCGCGCCGACTGCCAGGCATCTAAAGCTGTCTGGAAGCCCAGAGCCCCACGGATTGGAGCAGGGCAGTGTATTTCACGCAGTCCCTGTGACCCCTGCAGGTCCCTGGGGAGACAGGAAGGAAGGGGCTCTGTTTTGGTGGGGGAGGGGTTGGGAGAGGCTCTTTAGAGGAAAAAAGGAGTTGATGAAATTTCAGGATGTACCGAGGTCAGCTTCCAGCCGGCTTGTCTAGGTTAGAGAAAAGTGATTGCCACCCCAAACACGCTTCTTAATGAAGCGCAGCCTGTGCTTACAAGCCTTTCCCTTCCTGCCTTTTCCCTCTAGGAGGAAATTCTAAATCCTGAACACAACTGGCTACAGAATTATATTTACATGTATTTATATTTTATATTCACATACATTTAGAGAGCTGGAAGCAGGGGGAAGAAAGACTCCGGTTTATTTTAGATGGTAGTCATGTTTCATAACTGAGCCTCTGACCGTGTGGTAAGAGCAGGTGAAGAGAGGTGAATAGTGGTTGAGCTTGCCTTGCTCGGTCTTGGAGCTTTAAATAAACACAGGACCAAGTGTGTCCTTCTGAGGAGCAGAATTAAATTGTGCAAAGCAATAAAGGCAACAAGGTCTTCAAATTAGACATGAATGGAAAGAGTGGGACAGGAGATGAACTTGCATGGTTGGTAGTGAGGTTTGGCCGAGCTGGGTCTAGGTGTGAGGTCTAAGGGGCTGATTGCCTGGCGAAGTTGAATGCTGAAGCTTGCCTTACTCTAGCTTGTGGCAGAAGCGAGAGAAAGCCAGTGAGGTCTGTGCCCACGTGGGTGTATCAGAGAAGAGAGAGGAAGCCAGGCTGCTTGGTCCTTCCATGTGGAACGAGGCCCTGCCCATTAGCAACCCTGGCCCAGTCTCTGCCCCAAATCTAAGCAACTTCTCGGCGAGGGGAGACAAGCTGGGGAAGGGCGGTGTTGAGAGGGCGTACACAGCCCCTCTCCCAGCATAAAACCTCAGAGCCTTCACGTGTTGTGCCACTCGACAGAGTAGTCACTGCAGCCTTGCTCTGAGTCCCTGTAAAAAAGGGAGGCCCAGACACCTGAAAGTGCTGGGAGGGTATTTCCCAGGGAAGTCACCCGAGGATAGCTATCTTCCTACCCATTGGGCTTCACACAAAGACCCTGAGGCCTGGAGGTGACCTGGCCAAGGTCACCTGGTTGCTAAGTGGCCAAGCCAGCACTCGACCCAGGCCTTTCTGACTCCAAAGACCAAACTCTTGAAAAATTTTTTACTGAGATAATTTATACTAATAAAATACACAATGCAGGCATAAGATATAAAGCAAAACAAAATAAACACCAGTCTCCCCACCACTGAGCTTGAGAAATCGAATGCTACCCACGCTGCCAACCCCTGTGGACCCCTCCCAGTTCACATCCCCTCCCTGCTGTCAAGGCAACCCCCCTCTTCCAAGTTCAGGGTTGGCTCTTTGTTAGTGATTTACTACATGTGTAAGATTCCTAAATACTATGTTGTAGGGGTTGCCTGTTTTAGAACTCAGTATAAATGGAATCACACTGCCTATTTTCTTCTCTCTTTCCTCATTTTGTTTTTGAGATTCCTTCACGTTGTTGCATGTGCTGTGATTAAATAATTAAACACTTTAAGTTCTTCTTTTGAAATCATTTAAGGCTCACAGGAAGTTGAAAAAAAATAATACAGAGAGTTTCCTGTGAACCCTTCACCCAGCTTCCCCTGATAATATACTCTTACAAGACCCCAGTACAAATGGCCAATACCAGAGAATTGACATGTGCAATATTATTAACTCAGGGACAGGCCTTAGAGTTTCCTGTGAACCCTTCACCCAGCTTCCCCTGATAATATACTCTTACAAGACCCCAGTAAAAATGACCAATACCAGAGAATTGACATGTACAATATTATTAACTCAGGGACAGGCCTTTTTCAGATGTCACGTTTTTCTTTTACACGCATTCTTCTATCCCCTCCATATACAATTCTATGAAAACTCATGTAGATTTGAATAACCACCAAAACAGTCAGGATACAGAATTGTTCCATCACCATGAAGAAACTCCCAGGTGTTACCCCTTAATAGTGTGAGTAATTAGTTTGTAGACCTGTGTGGTGGCCCATCCCTTGTCTACCCCACAATCGATTCATCTGGTCTCCTGCCCATGGGCACTGGGGTGGTTTCTGGCTGGGGAGCTCTCTTGACCGTGCTGCTTTGACATCGACATGTATATCTCCCTGAGCACATTGGCCAGAATTCTTCTTGGGCATATTTTCAGGGGTGAAATTGCTGGGTCAGAGGGTGTGTGCATCTTCCACTTGATGCCACATTGCCAAATTGTTTTCCAAGTGGTTGTAATAATTCACACTCTCATGATGTACTGTGCTATTCCTAAGAGGCCCCAAACTGGGCTACAATCACAGCATCTGTTTAGCACTGCTTACAAAACCTGTTAACATTCCTTACCCCAGTTAACCCTCGAAGCCTCCTGTGACAAAGGCGTGAGTTATCACCCTATGTCTATTCAATAAAGAACTCAAGGCTGAAGTGATCTGCCCAAGTTCTCAAAGTGTGCAGAATCCAGGCTGCAGACTCCAGACCTTATGATCTTGCCCATAATGATAAAATCCAGGGCTTGTTTAATTCTTTCTGAGGGCCAGGCACTGTCCTAAGGCTTC
>NW_007729866.1:213113-218048 GCF_000696425.1 Galeopterus variegatus
ACACTTCAAGCGGCTTCTCCGTTATTACTGGCTTAGTGCTGCCGAAGAACCAACAGCAATAAATACACCATCAATTTGCTCTCTGTTCTTATTTGCAGCACGCCATGCAGAAAAAATATTAACAAAAAAACAAACTTCTCTCCCCTAACAGGCTGACGAGGGCCTCTTTGGAGTGGCAATGTTTGCCTCGATCTCTTATCCTCTTTTCTTTCTAAAGAAGCTATAGTTTGATTTAAGCAGCTGCTGGTCATGCTCTCCCAGGGCACTGAGCTAAGAGAGGTGGTTGGCTTGGGAGGAGGTTGGCCCACAAGGGGGACGATGGTTGGAGAATCCTTCTTTGGGGGCTGGAAACAGGAGAAATGGGGGAGACCTATCAGATGAATGGGAAGACCCAAGTGTTATCCTCAGGAGTGTTGGGAGAATCCAGGGTTCTGGGGTCTTGAATACCAGGAAAGCCACTACTTTCTAGGGCTTAATTTCTACATTTGTAAAATAGGTCGATTTGATGACCTTTACTAGCTCCAACTAACTCTGTATTTGGCAACTTAGTTTTTAATCTTTCTAATCTTCCAAGTCCTGATCTAGGAAGAATTTGAGGCAGTGGGTCTCATTCTATAATTCCAGATGGACGAGATCCTTGAGACACCAGAATTCTGTTGTTCTATTCTGTGATTTGAAGACTGCAGGAGTTTATGAATATGAAATTGTAAGGAGGATAACAGCAGCTAACACCACTGGTGTAGCCAGGGCTGGCTTCGTGGGCATGGGACCTGTGCTGTCATGGAGGGCCTGTGTTCAGTTTCATGCTTTGCAGTCACCAACCCGAAATTCACAATCATTTTTTAACAAAGGGCCCCACATTTCATTTTTCACTGGGTCCCACAAGATATGTAGCCAGTACTGGATGTAGCAGTTAAGAGAAAAGGCTCTGGACATAAAAGGATCTATTTTGAATCCTGGCTCAGCCCCTTTCCAGCTGTGGGAACTCAGGCAAGTCACAGGCAGCCTCAAAGTTCTAGTCTGTAAAATGGAGCTAAAATCTTGTTGAGGTCACTACTGTGGAGCATCAGTGCAGTGCTGGGCTCCTTGGAAGGATTTGAAAATGGAGAGTCTTATTCCTCTCTGTTGAACACTCACCCTGGGCTGGCCATGCTGCCAACCACTTTTTCTACATGTTATAGATGAGGAAATTGAGGCTTAGCGGTAGGGGTGGGAGGGAGGCATGGCTTGCTTTTAATGTGGAAAGAACCAGGGCCCAGAAAGATTCAGAGGTAAGCCTGAGATGATTTAGCTTGGATGAGCCAGGACTCTGCATGACCCAGATCCCATGTGCCTAACCATTGGACAGCACTGCCTCCCTTCTGATTTAACTTTTCACTGTGGAAAACCTCGAACATGTGAAAGCAGAAAGAATAGTATCGAGAACCCCCCGGTACCCAACCTACCTTCTGCTTCAACATTCATTAACACACTGCCAATTATGTTCATTTATGCCTCCACCACCGAGACTGGATTATCCATAAACACGTTGGCCATTAGGATGAACATGCTGGGCATTTCAGCCCGTGTTCCTGTGCCTGCTGGGGTCTGGAATTTCACAACACCTAGACTCAAGGAGCCTGGGACATTCTGACATTCAGAGAATCTATGTGGAAAAGTTGCAGCCAGAGGAGACTTTTGCTAGGTCTGAGTCAAGCTCCCAGGCTCAGCAACATGTCTGGCTGAGCCACAGCAAATTGGGAGCAGATGCCACCCACAAGACCTGAGATCTTCGCTGCGGAGCACAAAGCAGCCACAATCACGTGCTGGCAGAGCGAGGCTGCATTGGTGAGTCAAGATGACCTCAAGCAGGAATGCTCTCCCCTTACGAATTTGTTTAAGATAATTACATCAGGTCCTGTTCCCAAGCCAATTCTAAGAGTATATTTTCACGTTCAACCACATCTGAGCTCCCAGGGACAGTTTTAGGAGCTACCCCTTTCCCCTCATCCCCCAGCTCCAAATAGCTTTATTGCTTTTTTTTTCTTCATAAAATATTCCTTGACTGAAACTATGTAATGGGAATTGGTTTGTGAACGAGCCAAGTTGGGAACTGTGGATGTTGCTGTCTATGGCTGTATTTGTTTTCTGCTGCTATGTAACAAATTACAACTAATTTAGTGGCCTAAAACAACTTACATTTATTATCTCACAGTTTCTGTGGGTCAGGAATTCAGGCACGGTGTAGCCAAGTCTCTTGCTTAGGGTCTTAGAGGCTGTGATCAAGGTGTCAGCAGAGGCTGTGGTCTCATCTGAGGATCACCTGGAGAGGGATCTGCTTCCAAGATCACTCAGGTTACTGACTGGATTCAGTTCCTTGAGGTTGTAGGACTGTGGGCTTCAGCTTTTTGGTGACTACTGGTCAGAGCCCACCTTCAGATCCTAGAAAGAGCCTGCATTTCCTTGCCACATGGGCCTCCCAACATAAGAAGCCCACTCCGTGACAGCTCACTTCTTCCAAGCCAGCAAGATGGGTGCTATGTTGTATGTACACATCCCATCAATTTCCTACATTTTGTGGGCTGGAAACCAGTCACAGGTCCTGCCTACACTCCAGGGGAGGGGACTATGCAAAGGCATTAACATCAGGACGTGCACTAACATCATGGGGGAACACTGTAGAGTCTGTCTGGCACAACGGCTCATTCATTCATTCATTCATTCCTTTATTCATTCAAACTGATGATTATTGATAATTTGCTCTGTACCAAGCATGGAAGTTTAAACAGTGAGCAAGAAAGATGTGGTCTCTGCCCTCAGGAAACTTCTATGGAGTAACAGATAGATCCTTATTTAACCTTAAGGGCTATTTCCACGTGGAAGCCTCACCCGACCTCCACATTAGATCTGGCGCTTTCCATTCCAGAACCCTCTGTACTTCTCTGCAACGTGTTGCAAACGTGGACTTATATAAATGATCACTTGGGGTTATTTATTTGCTATTTTCCCTCCCAAGCTATGGGTGTCATGTGGGCTTGTTATCATGGTGTCCCCAGGAATGGCACATCATAGGTGTACAGTGAGCATCTGTGACTGAGTGGTTTGGTTCAGCTGATGGCCAAAAACCACTCCAGTTTTTCCTGCTCAGCAGCTTATGGTGTCATATACTCTCTGAATCTCAGGATAGCAGAACCTTAAAGGACGGCTCATACCATCTCCTTATCATCAGAGGGGGAAACTGAGGCACAGAGAAACAAGGTGAAATGCAAAACTTGAGAGTCAGTCACACGTAGGCTCCTATCCCTGCCCCATCATCCAGTCACAGATCATGCCTTAAAATATCTAAATAAAATTCATTTTTTCTTAATGATGCAACTACAACGGGATCATGATAGAAAATTTGGACAAAATGGCAAAAGCTGAGTCTAAACCTAAACATTCCTACAGCCTAAAACTTAAATCTACCAGCCCGGAAGTCCCTGTGCCGATTTAGCAGCCCCAGGCCAAGACTCTTCTTGGCCTCAAAGAGAAAACACCCCAGTCCACCACCCAGGGTCGAATACTCCATATACCGAAATACTTCCTTCCAGTCTTTTGTTCTAGGTTCGGTTGTTTAGGCAGATGAGAGACCACTGTCAATGCCTAGCATTTTTATACCTTGCTATTGACATCCAGTTTTCTTGAGGGTGGAACCCACCTTCTGTATGTGCCCGACTCTCACTGGGCCTAAGGCAGAGATTCACCCAATGTCTTTTGATATCTTTTGATCCAATATCTTTTGATCTGCTGAAGGAATGCAAGGGAGAGGAGACATTCAATCACAGAAGACTTTTGGAAGGAGGTAGCTTTCTATCTGAACCTGGGGGAAGCTTTGCTAGGTAGGGAAGGCGGGGGTACCTCCTGATAACTTCAGGGCAGAGCTTGGTTTGAATCTCTCCAATCACTTGGTGTACCCCTGAACATGTGCACATCTGTTTTCTCTTTGAGATAATAGAAGATGCTTATTGGGGGATGCTAGATTCCACCACAGTCACTGCTGGACTGGTGAGGTCAAGTTCTAAGCCATGGTGGTGTTTGGAAATAGACTGAGCTCTGGCTTTGGAGTCAGGTCGATCTGGATGTGAGTTCTGGCATGGCCCACTCTGGCTGTGCAGGGTTGTCTATCTCCGTGGGCACGATACCTGTGTATTCCTGTGGGACCCACACTCAGGAGGACCCCACACTTGGCTTAATGCTCTATCTACTGTTGCTGCCGTGCAATTCTTGATAAGTTTTGAAAAAGGGACCCCACATTTTCATTTTGCACTGGGCCCCATAAATCATGTAATTGGTCCAGTGGTCATGAGACTTTGGATAAGTCATTTAGTCTCCCTGGGACCTTAACTCCTGATTTGAAAGGGAAGGTGGTCATCTCAACCCCACAGTGTTGCTGCAGCAACTAGACGATTATAATCACATGTACATAAATAATTACCATAATTTGCATTGACTGAGCACATGCTAAGTGCTTGACAGTGATGACTCACTAACTCTCCCAGCCACGCCAAGGGGAAGGAATTATTGTCACGGGCATTTCATAGATGAGGAAACTGAGGTTCAGAGTGGCAAAGTTGCTTGTAGGAAGTCAGTGGTGGAGTCGTGAATGCATCACAATTGGGACCCCCTCGGATGCCCAGCTTGGGCCTGCTCCCTGCCTGCAGGGCCTTGGGATGCAGTAGGTGCACAGCCAGTGGTAGGTGCACAAAGTAGGTGCACGTCCTCCTGCCCGGACTCAGACACAGACATCCGTGAGTCACGTGTCGGCTGAGCTGTCTCCCCGCTTTCCTTTCTGAGTCTGGAGCATGAAAACCTCAAATTTTCAACAGCCGTTGAGAGAACAAACTGTCTCTAAGGAGGAAGGCTTGGTTTCTCCCCCTTCCCTTCCCCACCCCCCCAGATCCTCCCACCCCCAGCCTC
>NW_007729867.1:0-75658 GCF_000696425.1 Galeopterus variegatus
GGTTGCGATCCGTTGCTGGACACGGAAAAAGACAAAAGACCAAAAAAAAAAAAAAAAAAGATGATTGGATCCACAGATCATACCCTAGTGATGAATTGATCCTTTTTGGAATAATGAGTTGACGGTTTAATGGGTGATCATGGGCACAGTTCTAATGGCTTTATAAGGAGAGTGAGTGAGGTTAACTCTCTCTTACTCAGCTCATTCTTGCCATGTGATACCCTGCATCTCCATGGGACTCTGCACCAAGAGGAAGGCCCTCAACAGATATGTTCCCTGGGCCTTGGACTTCCCTGCCTCCAAAACTGTAAGAAATAAATTTCATTTCTTTATAAATTACCCAGTTTCAGGTATTCCATTATAAGCAACAGAAACGAACAACACATCTGGCAATAGATGATTGCTGGTGTTGGTTCTGCTGCCTAACTATACTACCAAATTCAGGTAATTTTTTTTCTACTTCACCATTCTTAACAATTGGTCTTTAATTTTCATGCCTTTTGTTTTACAGTCAGAAGATGGCTGCTATAGTTTTAGCTGCTGTGATGGTGTTCCAGACAGCCACATCTGTCCCCAGAAGTTTTCACATAGGCCTCATTAGCCAGATATGAATCAACCCTAGCTGCAAAAGAGATAGAGAAATTGAGTGTCTAGCAAAAGGGAATGGAATTGTTATGATTGAATTACACCAATCATGACTCATCACTTGGGGCCGGACATATTGTCATCGTAAACAAATTCAGGGCTCTGTTAGCAAGGAGGAAGAAAGGAACAGCTATTGGGAAGGAGTTAGCAGGGTCTGTCACCTTACTTATTCCCAGCCCTCCTGTCTCACCATTCACCCAGTGCCTGAGCTGACAATAGAGGAGATAGTTTTGATTTCTTATTTTTCTTACATCACACATAGAAACCATCAGAAAGTCCTGTTGCCTCTACCTCCCACACATGGCCCATACAATCCATGCTCTCCATCTTCACTGCTACTGCTCTAGTCCAAGCCACCATCGCTTTCCTGAATTACTGCAATTGCTAAAGATCTCTGCACTTCCACTCTTGTTCTTTACAGTTCATTGAACAAACAGACAATCACTTTCTGGCTTAAAACCTCCCAGTGGCTTCCCAACTCACTTAAAATCCATGGCATGCCATGCCTAAATGATCTAGGCTCTGCCCGACTTCATATTGTACCACTTTTCCATTTGCCTCTAAGTTCCAGCCACATTGCCCTATTTCTCTTTCTCAATCTCAAATTTCATACCATTTTGGGGGCCTTTGAACCATCTGTTCTCTCCATCTAGAATGCTCTTCATAACCAGCTCCTCCCTATTGCGGAGATCACTGTTCACCTATCAATCCATCAGAGAGGTCTTCCCTGGCTACCCAGTCTATAGCCACCTGGTCATCCACCACTTCACCCTATCTTATTTCTCTGTGTTGCTACCACTGTCTCACCTATCACAATCTGATATTTACATCTTTACATTTAGATCCCCATATTTACATCTTTATGTATCATGTAACAAAATGCAAGTCTATCCTTGTTTTCCAATCCCCCCCACACTAGAATATAAGCTCCACGAGAGCAGGGACCTCATCTGTTGTGTTCACTGCTGTGTTCCTAGCACCCAGATCAAGGCACATGATAGATTCTCATCAAATATTTCTGAATGAACAAATAAATGAAGGGAAAGATTTTTTAAGTGGAAACTTTAGGAATAAAAATAATGTCTGTAATATATTATCAGCATCCTTAGAGAGTTATCCTTTATGGAGCAAAATCACTTTGTTAGTCAAAGAATACAAAATGCGTTTTGCTTTAAGACATGACAATCAATAAGCAACATGAATTTCGTCCACCCTACCTCTGTGCTCCTGTGTTCTTTCCAAACCTAAACACACCACAGGTTCTCTGAATCGTGTTGCTCTTTCAACAGTTACTGAATGCCTTCTCCACTGACTTCTTTCTCTTTGCTCAATACTGTAATATGATAGTGTTTTCTTACCACTTTCTGAAGGTCTGGGACAATTTTAAAGAAACATTTGGGGAATGTCCTCCTCCCCTCCATTTTTGGCCAGGATTTCAAGAGGGGAAACACTCAAATGCTCTTGGAAGAAGAGAGAAATATTTAGTCTCTGAATTGTTCTGACTTTTTCTTAGGTTTACACATTTCTATATATGTTCTTTCTAAAGGCTAAAACCATCTCCACTCCCTTGACCAGAATACTAGATTTTTCATTAGGCTGTCTTCTAGGTAAAATAATAAAATCAGAGAAACTAACATACTATCGTCTTTCATCTCCCTTTCTATGATCCTCTCAGCCTTTTCCAGTCTGTCCCAACCCCACGTGTCCCTCTGTAAGTTTCTGGATCAGTGGCCAGCTGGGCCCACAGACTCAGCCTGTATTCCAGACCTTTAGTACCTCTGGGAGGCCATGCCACACTGAAATTGTGCAACAAAAAGATTGGGAAGTTCAGATCTGCATGAGGGGCACAGCATCCTGGTGATGCTAATCCAGCATGCTCCAAAATGCCCCTGTGTGTACAGACATCCTCAAATGCTGCTCATAAATGACATACACAGAATCCCTCAGCTTTTGAACTTCTGGACTTGCCCATAGAAAACAACAAAAGGATTCCCATCTTCAAACCTCTCCAGTGAATATATTAAAAATGGGAATAAATTATTCCTCTGTATTCACCTAAATCTTAGCCCCATGCCTTCCTCACCTGCCAACACCATCTTCCCCACCACACACACACTTGTCTACTCCAAGCCTAGACATTACCTCTTAGACATCCACAGGCCCCTGACACACAGCATGTCCCAAACCAGCCTTGGTGACATTTCTGATCATGCATTGGTGAAAAATGTGGGAGGTGTACCCCCAAAAGTGTATATACTAAAAAATAAACCATATATACATTTAAAAACAAAACAAAAAGGGACATAAAATTAAAAATTAAATTATTTTATTCAATACTGTTGAGAGTCTGTTTCCAGATCACATCTCAGGTTAACTGGGTAACTATTTCCTTGCGGTAGGCAGAATTCTAAGGATGGCAGCCCAAGATGCCCATCCCCTGATTATTCAGTCAAACAGTAATCTAGGTATGCTATGAAGGGATTTTGCAGATGTTAACTTAAGTCCCAACTCAGTTTACTTTAAAATATTGGGCCTGGCCCAATCTGGTGAGTCCTTTAAAAGAATAGTTTTCCTCAGCTGGTAGCAGAAGAGGAAGTCAAAGAGATTCCAAATGTGAGAAAGAATTGAAGATGACTGCTGGCTTTGAAGATGGAGAGAGCCACGTGAGAAGGAATGTGCACGGCCTCTAGTAGCAGCCAATATCTCTCTGCTGACAGCCAGGAGGAAGAAGGGACCTCAGTTCTATCACCACAAGGAACTGGGTTCTGCCAGCAATCTGAATGGTCTTGGAAATAGATTCTTCCCCACAGCCTCCAGATAAGAGTCCAGCCAGATTATTGCCTTGATTTCTGCCTTATGGGGACTCTATGCAGAGAACCCAGCCAAGCCGATCTGGACATCTGACCTATGGAACTACATAACCTACAGAATAAATGGGATGTTGTTCTAGCCTCCTAAATTTGTGGTAATTTGTTACACAGCAGTAGAAAACTAACACATCCATTCAGTTTTCACATGTCTAAATAAAGGTGATGATGTCTGGCTATGCCCAAGAAGGACTCAGAAAACAGAAATTAATAAGATTTAATTAATACATTTTAAGTTCAACAGAAAAGAAATATGTTAAATTATTTCCAAATGCTGTGATTTTTAAATTAACAATAATACTCATCAAGGTTCAATCCAGGGCAATTAGACTCTAATCCTACTTAAGTTTGTTTTCCCAGATTTCATTGCAGTTGCAGGACAGGGCTAACTTTAGAAGCTGCGTCATAAGCGTTCAGAGTGTGGAATTGTTGCTTCAGGGGGACATGATTCAACCTGCAGCTTTTTCAATTCACAAAACAATGTGCTGCATTTCATTGATGCTGCATCTACATGTCAAATATAGGGATTTTTTTTTTCTTAGCTACATTTCCCTTTTTAAATAACTTGGAAAGTCTGTTGCAATTTGGCAAGCCATTTCTGGTGCTGAGAAAATTATGAGGGAAGAGGCAAAAGATGATCATACCTGTTTTAATAAAATTGATCACTGAGATAAAAGAAAACCAAAAGCAGGTTAAGAATGCTCTGACCACATAATCATTCCCTAAGTAAACTGAGACATGAATGGTGCTAAGCCTGCTAACCCGGATTTCTCCTCCTGAGAATAAAAGGCAACTGTGGGTACAATCTGAGACAGATCTAGTTTAAACAAAGTGATCTGGGGAAGAGGAAGAGGAAGGTAACTGTTAAGTAAGCAAGAGGTTGTATAGAGTGAGAACATTCCAATTTAGGAAGTAGACTTTATTTATTATTATTATTTATTATTATTATTATTATTATTATTATTATTATTATTATTATTATTATTATTATTATTATTATTATTATTATTATTATTATTATTATTATTATTATTATTATTATTATTATTATTATTATTATTATTATTATTATTATTATTATTATTATTATTATTATTATTATTATTATTATTATTATTATTATTATTATTATTATTATTATTATTATTATTATTATTATTATTATTATTATTATTATTATTATTATTATTATTATTATTATTATTATTATTATTATTATTATTATTATTATTATTATTATTATTATTATTATTATTATTATTATTATTATTATTATTATTATTATTATTATTATTATTATTATTATTATTATTATTATTATTATTATTATTATTATTATTATTATTATTATTATTATTATTATTATTATTATTATTATTATTATTATTATTATTATTATTATTATTATTATTATTATTATTATTATTATTATTATTATTATTATTATTATTATTATTATTATTATTATTATTATTATTATTATTATTATTATTATTATTATTATTATTATTATTATTATTATTATTATTATTATTATTATTATTATTATTATTATTATTATTATTATTATTATTATTATTATTATTATTATTATTATTGATCACCGGTAAGGGGATCTTAACCCTTGACTTGGTGTTGTCAGCACCACACTCTCCAAGTGAGCAAACCGGCCATCCCTATATAGGGATCTGAACCCATGGCCTTGGTGTTATCAGCACCACACTCTCCCAAGTGAGCCACGGGCCGGCCCTGGAGGTAGACTTTATATACAGGATGAGGAGAAGGAAAAAGTATAGCCTGGTAGTTAAAAGCTGTATGGCCCTAGGCAAGTGACTTAAATTCCCTCAGCCTCAGTATCCTCATGTATATATTGGGACAATTTTTCAATGTTCTTAGCACAGGGCCTGGGACATGGAGCCCTTAGAAAAGATGGCTGCATTAGGATCAGGCAATCTCATCCTCCCACCCTTGTCCCGGAATCCTGGATAATCGTCTCTATTTTAATGAATGCTAATAGCCCGGCTGGCTAGATCTAAGCATCATGTTCAAAGCAAAAGACTCCAGGCCAGTGTTCTGGCCAGAAGTCTAAAGCGAACATTCCCAGAGGGCTGGGAGAGACAGAGAGTGGGTCTTGCTTTGGGAAGCTGATTCCCAGGCAGGGACAAAGTATTTGGAACCACAGAAGGAAGATCCAATAGGCAAATATCCAGATAAAAATCTCTTTCTAAAACAATCCGATTCTCTGATCCAATCAGTTGACAATGACTTGGCCATTGAAGATTATATTTTTCCAACATGGTCCATTTTCTTGGCTTTCCTAAGTCATTAATTATGACCATGTTTTCCCAAATGTGGAAATTCCCCTTGTGCAGATGCAGCCGCTGCTGGCCAGCCCTTCCTTTCCTGAGAAGTCTCCACAGCACAAAAATATTTTTGTTTTCCCCAATTGCCCACAGGGAAAATTTCCTCACTCTTTTTTCCCCTCCTCCCTTAAAGCCCTCTGGCAATTTCCAGGAATCTAAGTAAACCAGAATTACTTAGATCACTGGAGAGCCTTTTAGATGTTCTACATCTAACATGACAAAAAAGAATCTGAACTTTAAATTTAATATTATTAAACCAATTCTAAGAGTTCCTTTTAATAAACTAAAATCAAAATTCCTCCCACTCCTGCTTAAGAATACAGTTCTAGGACTTGGGGGCTTGAATTATCAACAGTGGTGGACAAAGTGATGAGCGTTGTATTTGGATCAAATAGTGTTAAGTGAAATGTGCTTCATCACGGTAAAGTCCTACACAAATGTAGGCATTTGGCACCAAAGTGGGTATACAGTACAGATAATTGTAAAAATTTGTTAGACATCTCAATTACCTTATTCGTCTTCTAGGTTTACCAAGGTGCCTTGTGCAGGGCTGATGACAGTAGAGATACTCCAGAACTATTTTGTTCTTTTCAAAATGTTCATCCGGAAGCATTTCTATGCCAGAAACTAAATTTAGTTGGTGGGGAAAGGGTGTTAGACCGATGAGTCAGACTGTGTCTCTGCCCTCAAGGTCTTCATAATCTAGTAAAGAAGGCAAAATATACGCATTAGCTTAGTGATTCGCAACCAGGGTCAATCCCCCCTTCCCTGGGGACATTTGGCAATATCTGGAGACAATTTTTGATTATCACAACTAGAAGTGGGGGTGGTATTGCATCTAACAGAAAGAGGCAAGGGATGCTGCTAAAGCCCCTGTAATGCACAGGACAGCCCACCACAACACAGAATTATCTGGTCCAAAATGTCAATAGTGCCAAGAATGAAAAACCCCGAACTAGATATATTAGCTAGAACAAAGAACTTGTTGATTTATTGGTTGATTAATTGATTGATTGGTGTTGGTCCACATGGTAAACGACTTTTACCTTAAGACCGCAGTCATTTTGAATTTGTGCTTGCAACCCATTGTAACTGTTAAGTGTCTTTTGAATAAATGAGTACATTTAGACATGTGCTGAATAAAGCATGAAATAGTGTCACTAGGCAAAATGAACGATAATTTAAATTTTAGAATTGTGAATTCAAGAGGACAAAATTTTTCTAGCATGATACCAAGCATATAGTAATTGCTCAGAAAATATGAACAGAATATATTCAGATAACCTAGCAACACCCATTTGCCTAAAGCTTAAAGAAGAATCCATCATTAAGGAAGTCCCAGGAGTGGAAATACTTCACTATAGACTCCTGTAATTGTACGTTTCACGATAAAGGGATACAACGATATATTTTTATATTACAGCATTCAAAGTTTTCATTAATTCAAATTGGTGCTTTCCCTAATGTGCCTAATTAGTGAATGCTAATGAGGTTTGAAATTACAAACATTAAAAAATTGAGATGGCTACTTCATGAATTTACAGAAGGAAGAAACAGTATTTTGAAGTGGGGCCTTAACTCCTTTGCATACAATGTGGCTCCTGCTCTTTATATACAATAACAGTAAGACAAAGTAGCAGAGGCATTGACTTTGCAGACTTTGATATGCATAAGTATCAATAGTCAGAGTTAAATGTCACTCTCAATTAAGGATCAACTACAAATAAAATTATAACTTTAAATTAAAACATGTCAGTGGAAAAATATGATTTAATTTACTAAAATTTATACTTTTTTTCAGTAAAAACAGTCAGCTGGTCGAATGTTCTAGTATTTATGAGATAAGCAGCTATTAATGCACAGAAAATCTGTACTTTTGATTAAGCAATTACCTTCAACTGTGATATGTGGGTTACCAAGGAAATATTGGCTTTCTTCTTCACCTATTTGACCTTCATTTTCTCAGTGTTTAAGCTGGTGAGTAAGTCAGGAAATGGCATCTAATTTTGTATTAGCATTAGTCAGATGTAAGTAGGAGGGGAGAGCTACCATACACATTTTTTTTTTTTTTGTCTTTTTTTCCGTGTCCGGCAACGGATTGCAACCCTCAGTGTCGCCCCCGTACCGGACCGGGACCGGCAACGGGATCGCAACCCTCGGTGTTGCTCCCGCGCCTCGCTCAGCCAGTGAGCGGGAACCGGTTTGTATGTGGGATCCGAACTCTTGGCGGGAGCGCTGCCGCGCTTCCCAAGCGGCGCACTGCAGCAGTGCGCCACCGGGCCGGCCCTCCATTTCATTTCTTTCTGCTCTAATTTTGTGATTTTCTTCCTTCTGCTTGCTTTGGTTTTAGTTTGCTCTTATTTTTCTGTGTGTGGGATCCGAACCCTCGGCGGGAGCGCTCCCGCGCTTCCCAAGCGGCGCACTAGCGCAGTGCGCCACCAGGCCGGCCCCCATACACATTTTAAATAGAAATAACCGGGATAATCTGCCAATTGGATAATCAGTATCAACGTTCCTTGAATTTAACAGATAATAAAGACCATAACGTTCCTGATTTTTGCAACATAATGGAGCAAAATTTCCTTTGACGTTGAAAATTTCCAGCTAAAGTTTTACCCAAACATGAGTTTAATGAGGTATGTTTATGAGCTCTTCCCTTTTCAAAAAGAAATATTAAATAAATAAAAATTACTTAGTCTCTGCAAAAGAAGAAATCTTACGGAGGGAGTTTCTTAATAAGTAAATGTGGTTAAAAGTGACACATTTTTAAAACACCAAAGATTAGAAAATTAAAAGAATAAAGCTTGGCTCGAGGAAATATTTAGTATGCGCAGAAAAAGAGGTACAACTACAAAAAATGGGCCTTGATATGCTATATAAAGACTTTCATATTATTGTGTACCTTTACTTGTAATGAAAAGGTACCTCCTTTCTTCTTGTGGGGAAGTAGGTTTGGCTAAATAAGAGTCATTTTCTTAGTGAATATTGAAATGGGAGTTTGGATTGAAGAGTGTGTGCTTTTTGCCTTTAGTGATGGGCATGAATTTATCCAGAATATCAGACAGAATCTCCTGTACCAGGAATAATATGATTTCCATAATCTTGGAACCCTGCTGGATCGAGATCCTGCCACAGCCTTTCTGGCTTGCTACGTTACCTCTGCAAAGACATAGGGCAAAGTGATCGTCCCCTCCCCTGGGAAGACCGAGGTGTTTGGCATCTGCCTCTCCATCCGTCTGACCCTTCACCATGGAAAGCTATTCTCATGTGAGTGAAACATATTCCTAGGATATGGAAATATGAATTGGCACAAAGTTGCATGTTCAAAGAACCATAAGTAGATGATTTTGCTGGAGTATTTGCTGCAAAGGAAAGAGTGGTGGGAATGTGGGCATCAGATGAGAAATGAGTGAAAGCGTTTTCCAAACTGTAAAGTGCTAGACAAAATTTTAGGTTTTCCTATTCCTGGAGTGATGTTTTAAATATTTAGTAACTGGTATGACACAGGCACTGACCTATCAAAACAGATGTCCAGCTAACCAGAATGGATACTGGCCGTGAGCAACCAGACTGGCCAAACTGCTAGGCTCCAGCTAAACATCAACCCTAATTATTTTACGTGGTCTTTTACATGGTCAGGAGAATCAGTGTAAAGTTGATTTGTAAACTGAAAAGCATGAGGGGAACATATATTAAAATATGTTTTAGACACAGCTGAACTGAGGTTTAGATCACGGATATATAGAAGAAAATAAAAATATTTGCTAATTTCCATTGAATTTATATTCTTATAATTGCTTACAGACTGAGAATTCTAATTAATCCCCTTCCTCTCATAAATTTTCAGATGAAATAGACATTTTAAAAAGTCAGGGTTTGCATCTCTTTCAATTCCACAGTCATCAATAAGACCATGCTTATTTGCCCAAGCGTAAGTCACTTTTTAAAATTATAAAATATCTCTCATTCCATGTCTAGAATGATAGTCTCTAACATTTCTGGTGGTTATTTTTAGGTGGTGGAATGTAAGGTAATTTTTTTGTTTTATTCTTTATATTCTTTGGTATTGTTCAAATTTTTTACATTTCATTAAAATAATAATCATTTTAAAAATGTTCATTCTATTTACTTAGACAAAATTATAGTTCGCAATCTTCTATCCTTTCTGTTAGCTAATTGATTTTCCAAATTTGCTTCCCCCAAACTCAAATCCACTTTCATCATTACTGCTCATTTTAAAAGAGGCTCTCATATAGCCAATGTGAAAAGACAGGCTATCCGACTATTTCCGCAGAGCACACTATATTTGAAGACTTTTTCTTTTGCTATTTTTCTTCTTTGTGTTGTTACATCTAGCTGTCTTGGAATACTGTTGAGCTCCCTAAATTCTTCTGAAAGGAATACCATAATATGTAAAATTTAGGTAACTTAGAAACACATTACTCAACTCAGTATTTGTAAATGTTGGAATATCATTTAAGGAAAGGTCCCCAGACAAGACAAGCTCAAAAATTTTCTTCAGTTCTACACATGTCAGAGTGACAAAAGGGAATGAATTAGGAAGAGACTTGGACAATACCGTGGTACTGAGGCTTATAAATTCTTTACACAATTTTTCTTTTCTGGTCTGGCCCTCATGGTGATAAACACCATGGACCAATAAAATCTCCTACGTGTCTTTCAGCCAAATGAGTCAGCCTCATTGCATTCCTCATGGACCATACAGGGTTATATTTACTTGAGACTGAGTCCTGGATGAATAACAGAAATTTGAGAATAGTTGATTTTTTAAAGGGTGGCAGGATTAGGAATTGTTCTTTTTTTCTTTTTTTATTCTTTTTGGCTTTATGGTTATAATGCTGTTTGTGCTCTATCTACCCATTTATCAGTATAAAAGTGGAAAAAGTAGGATAGTTTTTGTCATTGGAAAATTTTAAGATCAGACTGGATGACTATCAGGCATGCTCTACGAGAGACACATCCATCTAAAGAAAATTAACTAAGGTGAGCTCTCAAGTTCATCTTTAAATTCTGTGTTCTGAAGCTTACCCTCTAATCTTGTGCTGGTGACACACCACACTGGAAGGACAGGAGTCTCCTCTGGTCACCTTCCTCAGTCTGTCTTGAATCTGCAACTTCTGGGAGGGGACCAGCACTGAGAATTAAACAGAAAGGATGGGGTGGGCAGGAAAGTACTCCTAGGAGACTTGGAGCTGTCCAGCAGTCAAAGGAGCCGCACACATCTAAGTCAGTCCCAGCCAATGAGACTTACCATGGCCGTTTGGAAGAAGGATTCAGCTAGGCCATTCTTGACCAGGGAGAGGGGCATGTATGCATACATGCAGGAGGGTACTTCAAAAAGTTCATGGAAGGATTCATATTATCTTTTAATTCTATTCTTCCACAAACTTTTTGAAGTACTCTCGTATATAGAAGTATATATACGAGACTTACCAAACCCCATGCCAAATGGATTTTTCTGCTTTATATATTGCTTTTCATTTTAGATGGGGTCAATTGTCTTCTAAATTGTGGAGGAAAAAATAGATAAAGTAAGAACATGCAAGGGGAGATAGAAGAAGAGTTGAAGAGGAAGTAAATCAAAAATAGGACTACTGTACTGTACAGTCGGTCTTTCTGCTTGTCACTTTCAAGCTATTTAGCAAACACACACTATATATAAACATGCCCCATAAGTAGTTACATTCAAGTCTATAGCAACTTCATTATTTGTATTTTTCAGTCAGTAATAGTCATTTTAGCATACCATTTTGAAAAAAAGAATGTGTCAGGTATTAGCTTACAAAGTATATCTAAAAAATTTAAAAATAAAGTAAATTTGGTCTAAAAAGGTTGCTTAGCCTTGCTTCTTTTGCAAGTGGCAGATGCATTCACTTTGATAAATGCCCACTTGATTGAGATTCTGAAGAAAGATATAAAACTCTTTAAGCATGTTTATATTTTTTATAAGTGGCTGGATATTTGCCTTGTTTTCTTGTATTTTCCCCTGAAAGGAGAAACCAATGTTTTATAGACATTCTAGATTTAAGAATAGAAAGGGAATTTGGGGAAACAACCCATCCAGCTTCCATGTGCTTGGCAATTAGATACTAATTCAGTTTTGTAAGTAAAATAATTGAACATGGAGAGGCTATGTGCTCCACAATAATTAATTTTTAAAATTACAAATTAAAAAAATTTCTAATTTAAAAATATAAATTTAAAATACACAAATTCTTTGTAAAAATTTCATAAATTTATGAAAAATTTACATATTCATTATAGAAAATTTGGAAAATACAAAAATATACACACATGCAAAAATTAAAATTATCATGGTGAAACTATTGTTAACATTCTGGTGTATAATCTCCCAAATACATATATGTGATCACATACATATTTCATGCTCAGTATTTCTTTGAGATGGAAAAAAGTCAAAGAGTTGTTGGTCCATCATTTTCAAACTGGGAATCATTGTCCACATATTTCAATCATCTTTAAAGTGTCTCCTCTACCATTAGGCCCAATCTGACAATAAATTGTTAATGGGGTTCCAGATCTCCTATTTGAAAAATAGCACCAAGGCTATAGGCAATTCCTTACCTTTCTTGAATAGAGACCCAAGAAATTGTAAAGGAAATGTGATACTGTGAAACAGCTTTATTTTTGTGAGATAACATTGGAGGTCCCCATGTTGACAGCTGCAGTAAGTCACATGATTAACAGAACAAAGAGCCCCACAAAGGAAGAAGTTAACTTTAGCTTTGAAAATCCTTTTATCCGCCATGATTTTGATGCCTTTAAATTTGTCACCTGAATGCACTGTTAACATAATCGTCTGCATTTCAGCTAATGAATGCACCTGCTTCTAAGACTTTATTTTAGCAGTTCTAATGAGCTCTTCAAAAGAGTTTGCCTGGACTTACTGCACTGCTAGAGAAATAGCAGCTGTAAGCAACTAACAACACATTCAGTATTTGAATCAAGCTCTGTAAAGTTGTTAAACTTGAAAAGGAGTATCTATCCATCTGTCTGTGATAAGGAAAATGAAGCTGAGATGTAGCTGTAGCATTTGGAAAAAGCAGTAGAGTAAATGGACCTGACCAAAGAAGGTTATTCCCTGCTTGGCCATAACATATGGAACTCAGGCAATTCATTTAAGCTGAGTCCCAGTTTTCTCATCTACATATAATCTCATCTACCCATTTTTAAGCTTGTTCTGAGGATTAAATACCTCACCTGTTTTAAGCACTCAATAATGTTAGATTTTATTATCCTTATGATACTTATTATTAAGAAGATATGACTTGATAAAGAGCTGTATATTGTATGAATCTGTTTATATGAAATACCCAGAATAGGTAAATGCACAGAAATAGAAGGTAGATTGATGGTTGCTAGGGGCTGGAATGAGGGAAAAATAAGAAGCAACTGCTTGATGGATATGGGGTTTCCTTTTGGGGTGATGAAAATGTTTTGAAACTGGATACAAGTGGTGGTTGCACAATGTTGTGAAAATACTAAATGCCTTTCAATTACTCACTATAAAATGTTTAGTTGTATGTTCTATGACTTTCACCTAACAATAACAAAGCACTCCTTTAAAAAAATGTGACTTTAGATGGATCAAATTCTATTTGATTGGCTGTAGGTTGTAAGATGGTTCTTAAGTGAATAATTGCTCTTGGGGCCTATAGTAAGGAAAAAGCCAAAGTGATCTCTTTTAAGTAATCAGGAAGCCTGCTTCAAGGCTGAATCATACCTTGATCCCAAACTAAAGATTTTTGAAAGGTAGGGCATTAACCAATCTCTAGAAGTCTGAATCTGTAAACAATCCTGTAAGCCATTTAGAATTTTAAATACTATGCAGATGTTAGCATATTATTTATAAAAATATCATGTAGATGTTAGCACATTTATTTCCTTCTAATATATATTTTAATACTTTTTATTATAATCAAATTCATTTCCTGCTCGTTACACTCTGATTTCAACATCACATTTTTATGATTGTAATCTCCCTTCTCCCTTTCCTTCCATATGCTCCTCTGTGTACTTTCATTTGAAAAGTAAGTAGTAATAACCCATCCAAAACTCAATTGAATGGAAAATGAAAAATGGGACAAATGTTGCCTTAAAAATAAACACAGCAGATACATTACAGATCAAATTGGAGGCAACACCCTGGAATAAACGTGCCATAGATTTTGATATCTCTTACTCTCTCTCTCTCTGTCAGTAAAACAGGTATCACAACGGTGAGATAGCTGTTAGCAAAGTGGGAAGTTCTCCAATTCCCTTTTATTTCATTTCACTAAAAGCGAGACAGATATTCTGACTGGTGTGGAAGTAATCTATTTGCTGGACTCCTTTTCTCCTTCACACCATTCTGATCAACAGTCTTCCCTCAGAATTTGGAGTTCGTCTACTGGTGTTTCACCCACATGCCACAGGGCTGGAGAACCACTCGGGAATCAGGACCAGCTCAGGAATCCTCACCAACTAGATGCAGGGGGTCCTCTGTAAAGGCATTGATTTCTAGAGGCCCCCAACTTGAATCCCCCACAGTAGACAGTCTTCTGGCAACCGCTTGCATCCCCACATTTCAAGAGACCTACTTTATCCAGACTTGCCTAGAGCATCTCTCCAGAAGACATTCAGTTCTACTCTGGACCCTAGCTTTGTAATCTGAGAAGACATCCCCAAGGGAGCTCACCCCCAGCAGCCTCTGGGCAGTGTTTTGATACTGAAGGTGAGCTGACCTCACACTGATGAGGGCCTGTCGTCTACTGCCTCAATACTCACGTTGTGGTCCTCATAATGGCAGCACCACCAGGGAGCCAGTTAGAAACAGTCTCAGGCCCCACCCTAGACCTACCACATCAGGATCCCCATCGTAACAAGATTCCCAGGTGATTCTATGCACATTTAAGCTGAAGAAGTAGTTGTCTCAGGGATCTGCCTGAGATTGCTTTTTCCAGCAACAGAACTCACCAGGTCCTGTTCCAAAGTTGTATCATCCACTTTTCACTTCTGGTCTCTACACAGATTTCTCTGCAGTGCTCTAGGGCACACTATCTCTATTTTGGATGAGTTGCCAACCACTGGGTCTTGTAGCGATCTGCATTTCTACGGACTGGTGGTCAGTCGTGTATATAGCACAGCCTCCCACTAGCCACACCATAACCATTCCCTTCCAAGTCATCTTGCCCTCCTTATTTTCACAGCTGTAGTGTTACCATGCTGATAAATTATTGTTAAAGAAAAGGAAATTACGAAAAGAAAAAATAGTCTCTATAAACCCGCATAGTTTAGAGCTAAAGAATATGTTAAAATTTTCCATCGTGGAAATTTCCCAGCTACTGGGCTCTTTAGATTTTTTTTTTTTTTTTTCAGAGCTGCAAGCAAAGAATGGAAATTTCCAATTGCAGCATCAAGGGCTGCCGTTCTGCTGACTGTCTTGCTCAGCCGGGGTCATCTGCTTCTCTAAGACATCAAGGAATGCCAAGGTAGGTCTGAGAGAACACACTTCCTCTGCAGGAAAGAAGGCATATCTCTGTGCTGCCTCCAAGCTGTGATGAGAGGAGGGGCAGAAGTGGCAGACCCTGCTCCATCCACCTGAACATGAATTTTGTTGATTGTTGCCACCTATCAGCAGCTTATCCTGCTTGACATCTTTCCAGTGGCAGCTGGCTGGCAGTTTTTTTGTTTTTAAAGAAATCCCTAAGGTGGGTGGGAGATCCAGGGACAGGAAGGAAACCAAGAATTGTCCAAGTCTACTCGTCTAAGTCCTCCACCAGGTGTTTTATATACATTATGTCATTTAACCTTTATGTGACCTACACAAGGCAAACATTGGGTGCAATTTTCAGCACCCAAATTTTGGAAGCTTCACTGTCCTTCCTAAAACAGCCCAACCCCCTCATAAACTAGTCATGTGCAAGCATCTTGAAGGTTTTGTCTCCACCTGTTCAATAATGTCAACGGCTCTGTTCTTTTTCACTGTATC
This sequence comes from Galeopterus variegatus, assembly GCF_000696425.1. Classification (NCBI taxonomy): domain Eukaryota; kingdom Metazoa; phylum Chordata; class Mammalia; order Dermoptera; family Cynocephalidae; genus Galeopterus; species Galeopterus variegatus. Next base: position 15,888 of record NW_007729867.1, read on the forward strand.
TAAGGTGAAATATATTTCCATTCACAGCTGGTCCTGATGTCTGAGTCAACAGGCATCTAATAGTTCCCCAAGTTCTGTCATGTTCCTCCCCACCCTCTACTGCTGCTACCATAGAAGTCCGATGGTGGCAGCTCCAGAGAAGTCCCTGCGTAAAGACATCAGTTTCTTGCAAACAAACCCAAGGACCCTAACTGGCTCTAGGTCAGAAAGAACGTTTTCAAACATAGCTGTGCAGTTTTTTTTTTTTTTTTGCATGGCTGCATGGTTTAGGAGTTTTGTTTTTGCCTTTTTTTTTAAACTAGTTTGGGGGATTCTGAAATACTATAAGAATCAAGGACTATGTTTACTCTCTTCTCACTGACAGCCCCATAGTACCAGGAAAAGAACAGCTAAGGCAGTCTGACGACACTGTTACTATTTATACTTAACATTATTTATTGAGGCAAGTTTTGTAATAGTGAAGATTTTCTAGCAATAAATTTAAGAAATCATCACATGGCTAGTGAGTTCAAAAAATGACTCCATATCTGTCTTTTCAATCACATCCATACCCACAGATAAGAATGTCATCTTTGAACACACTGACCCATTTAAGACCACCTGAGAACAAAAGTGAAGGGGAAGAGGAATGGCTGGCAAGCGTAGTGTAGGTTTGTTTAGGCTTTAGTCTCATAGGCTGATGTTCAGTTTAGTAATTGGTTATATCTGTGATCATAATTTTTCTTATTCCCTTAACCCATTAAAACTGAGTCTGACTCCCTGGTAAAATTCCTCAAGTGGTATTTGAATATGAGTCTGGGTCTCTACGAGATGGACTGCTTTTCCAGCAGGCTTCTTTCTACTCCTCTGTACCTGTCACCAGCTAGAGGAGAGTGCTCCTCTTGGTTGAAGACGGTGATGATTCATATCTGTGGGTGGGGCTGAATAGATGATGTATGATGAAGATTTCTTTCCACTTTAGACCACAGAGATGATTTTTTCTAAAATTTGTGGTTGTAATGCATGATGTTTTAGGCAATGATTGATTGTTTGTGCTTTCAAACATGGCCCCAATTCTGTCTCTCCTATTTCTCTGCCCCTGCAATGTGACCTTGTAGCTGCTCCCATCAAGAGTCGAAGTCTATGTCCCACCCCTTGAATCTGGGCTGGGCTTTGGACTTGCTTTGCCTACTAGAATGTAATGGAAGTAACAGTGTGCCAGTTAGCCCAAGCTAAAATGCCAGCTGTCACAAATGTGTGAGCAAGCCCACCGAGATCAGCTGGGCCCAGCCCAGATCAGCAGAACCACTCAGCCAACTCACAAACTCATAGGTAGTAAAGGGTAGCTGTTTTAAGCCACTAAATTTTAAGAGGGCTTGTTATGAAGAAATAAGTAGCTAATTTCCTTCTTTTTTTTTTTTTTTTTTCTGTTGGCCAGGAAGCTCAGAGTCAAATTTGAAAGCCAATCACAAAATCTATGCTGTTTATTTATTCATGTTTATTGCACACTTTATGACTAACATATTTGCAATCTTCTCTCTCCTTAATAGTGAATTTTTAAAATTCAATTACCTATTGTTTGCCATGTTGGTTCTAAACCAACTCAAGCCCTTGTTTTAAATATTTAGGTGGTTTTTACTTAGATTAGAGGAGACAAATCTAGAATAAAGATTGGCAAACATTTTCTGTAAAGGGCCAGCTAGTAAATATTTTAGGTTTTGCAGGCCACACAGTCTCTGTTATAACTACTCAACTCTGCGACTGTAGTGCTAAAGCAGCCCTAGACAACATGTAAACAAATGAGCGTGGCTGTGTTTCAATAAACCTTAATTACAAAACCAGGCGGTGGACCAGATTTGGCCCTCAGGCCACAGTTTGCTGACCTCTGATCTAGAGCACTATGCAGAAAACATCTTCACCTCTATTATGATGCTGTCAACTTTATTGTAATTTATTTCAATTACTTTAAAAAAAACCATAAATTAAGTGAATTTCTTTCCTCTAGCAGAAGACAAGGAGGGTCTGACTACAAAGTGATGTTGTATAGAGACTATATGGCATTTGGACAGGGCAAGCACTACACTGAACAACTTAAAATTCCCTAACTGCTTAGTCCATGGCTGGTTGTTTAGTTAATGCTAAAGGCCAGAGTGACACAAGCAACATCTCCTTTGTTTTGTTTCCTTTCGCAGCCTCTAATCTCATATGATCATTTAAAAAATGCACACTGTATGTCGCAATGAGGATGGAACTCTAGTCGTACTTTGCCTTCTTGGAGTTCCCTGAATGTATTGTGCTATTTCACGCCTCTCTGACTCTGCACACAATGTTCCTTCTGCCTGGAACACACTTAGCCCTCTTCTCTTACTGGCTAACGCCTACTCGCTGATCAAAACTCAGCTCAATGATACTGGCTCTTGGAAGACTTCCCTGAGTGCACCTCCACCTCCTCACCCTCAACCTCCAGTCTGCACAATCTCAGTGTTTATTCTCCTAAACTAATAGTTAAAATAGCTAACGTTTATATGGTATCAGGCACTCACTACGTACCAGGTACTGTCATATACTGTCATTTAATTGAAATTGAAATTATTGTTATAGTTGTCTGTTTCCCCAAGGCAATCATACATTCAGAAACATTTATTGAGCATTTTCCAACTGTTTTATTAGCCTAAAAAGACAAATAAAACAGTAACTTATAATATAGACTGTATGTCGCCGAGGGCACATACTGCAAATTGTCTTCACTTCTCAATACCTAGTAGTGTCCAGAATAGAGCTTTTAAATTAATATTAAGTGAGTGAATGAAAATAGCTCATGCTTATCCGAGTACGTACAGAAAACGTACTAGGCAATGTTCTGAACTTTTTACCTGTCTATACTCGTTTAATCCTCATACCTTTATGGGGTAGCTGGTATAATTATCACCATTTCACATATGGGGAACTGAAGGCATGGAGCATGTTTAGGTAACTTTCCCAAGGTCACACAGCTAGAATGTGACAGAACTGGTTCCAGAGTCCATGTTCATGACCACTGGATGAAATGAAAGCTCGGGTGACTCAGCATAAATTCTCTTCCATTCCTGGAAAAGTAAGTCAAAGGATGCATCTTTGAGAGCATGAGTGGAAGCAGTTATGTGCTTGGGCTTAGGAGTCAGATAGAATTGTGTTCACATTTGTGCTCAAGTGCTCAGTGGAAGTGAGCAGTGTTGTTGTTGTTGGTGACAGTTACCTCCAAGGTGTTCTGTCACATTTACTCACAGAAGATTGCAGTTGCATTCTGAACTCCAACAGATTTCTCTCACCACCTTCTCCTCCTCTCAAGTGGCATGCACCAGTTCTTGAGGAGTGACTCCAGGACAGCTTCTGCCAGCATGTGTCTGCTGTTTTGACTCTTCCCTGGTGGCAAGAGGGATTATGCAGTAGATCCATCCATGCTGGCCGATTCCAGTGGACACTTTAGCAAATCAGCATTTTGAAGACTACACTGGAATGTCCGTAATGCTGGTGAACCTGGTGGGCCATGTGCATTTTTTACAAAGCTTTACTCCTAGTCATTCGCTTAAGGCTTTTCAAGTCCCCATGGGACCTCCCAGGCAATATGCCACTCAGTGAGGAGGACAAAGACAGGGACAGACAGTGACTGGCCTGCAGCTGTCTCTGAGGACAGGCTTGCTCTGCTGAAAAAGAAAGAACAGATATTTGGAATAGAATTTTGCTTCTGAAACAAAATACGGGTTTGAAAAATTTTAGGTTTGAGCATTAGGACATTACAAAATAAAAGTGATCACAGAGTCCCTGCAGACCCTTCAAGGGTCCATGTTCTCTTTGATTATGGAACAAGTGTGCCCATTCTCTTGCCTCTAGGCAGTTTTCTCCACAAATTTTGACTCTTCTCCTTTATTCCTTTGCAAATTAGGTACATAGTAGGAGGTGAAGACACAATTTCCTTGGTGGCCTCGACTGATGGTTTAGAGGACCCAGCAATGTGCCAGGGCCAGGACTAGACCACAAGCTTCCAGTTCTCAGCCTGACACACAACAGGGGCCAATAAGAATTTGAAGATTCAAGAATGGGCTGTTAGAGGCAACCATGTGTCACCGTACAGCTGTGTAGGATTGCTTGTTGGCTTTCCTCCTGGTCAAGGATTCATCATGGGACTTCTCCAAGAAAACATAGACTGCCTGGCTAGAAACCTTCAGAAACATTCAGCTGACCAGTACTCTCATGCACCTACATCCACATTTTTCAGGGCATTGGGTAGAATTTATAGCAATTTATTTTCCAATTAATATAATCCAATAGTTATCATGTTTACAGCCTGTTTCATACAATTTAACACTTAATAATTCTGCTTGTTTCATTATGAAAACTTGCATTTTCCCATCTAGATCAGAAACTCCCCAAGGGCAGGGATCACGTCTTCACTTCTTTGAACTCCTCCACAGGACCAGACACAGAACAGGAGAGCACAATGCCTGGTGGTCAAGGCGAAATAACCACAGGACAGAGACCTGGGAGAACTGGGTAGTTTCAGTGTTCCTGTCCCCTCCTGCTGAGTACAGTATAGATCTTCAGGAAACACTTAAGTCTCAGAGATGCAATTGCCTCATTTTTAGGTTGCCTCTCTTCCCTCACCAGTTGTTGGTAAGATCAAATAAGACAATGTATGTGAAGGTATTTTGTGAACCTCGATTTGCTAGCTACTGAAATGTAAGAAATCATCTGAAGAGGCACTTAGTAAATATCTGGTTGATTTTTAATGATAAGGTATTGTCTTCCCCTTTTTCCTCTATATTCAGTTCCTTTGAGGGTTTTATTCCTCAGGATTTAATTTTGAGTAGCAAAGCAACTCCACATCTTCCTGATACTATGTTATATGTCCCCTAGTGCATATCACCCCATAGTTAACTTAAAATTTAATTGAAATCTAAGCAAACCAACCAATAATGCCACAAAATATGCCTCAATCACGTCAATCACACAGACTTCGAGATCAATGCATGCATACCCCACTAGGGTTTCAGAGTCCTTCTTGTGCTGCCACTAAAGTTGTACCCTAGGCAAAGATTATGTATGTTTCTGTATTCTAACACATAGTGGATACATGAGCATGGCAGATCATTGCTGCAAGACAGGGCCATCTGAGAAGAAAATGACGAACATGGCATCTTATGAGGGAAATGTCACAAAGAGGTGAATAGTTTTCTGAAGCCTCGTTTATTTTCTTAACATAACTTTTGTTATGGAAAGTGTCAAACATACACAAAGGTAGAAAGAATAGTAAAAACACAGCTAACTTCCATCTTTATGAGCGGATCATCCAGTTTCAACAACTGGCAACATGGGCCAGCCTTGTCAAGCCTCATTTTTAATATACTGGTAGCCAGTAAAACTAAACTCACACTATATACCAATGAATTTTAACATTCTGATCTGATAAGATGCTTATTCATATGTTTCTTTTTTTTTTTCCTTTTTGTCTTTTTTACTGACTGGTAACGGGATCGCAACCGTCGGTGTCGCGCCCGTACGGGGGACCGGCAACGGGATCGCAACCCTCGGTGTCACACCCGTACCAGGGACCGGCAATGGGATCGCAACCCTCGGTGTTGCGCCCGCACCGCACTCAGCCAGTGAGCGGGAACCGGTCTCCACATGGGATCCGAACCCTCGGCGGGAGCGCCGCTGCGCTCCCAAGCGGCGCACTCTCCAGTGCCAGTGCGCCACCAGGCCGGCCCAATGTTTCTATGATAATTTTATTTTCATCACTTTTCTTTCTCACTCTCAAATCTTTCCTACTTCTCCTGGGGGCTGATGTGAGGCCAAGCCCCTTTCACAGTCAATACTAAGAAAAGTAGGAAGCAGTAGATCTAAAATTAATTAGTTAATTAGTTGATCTCTTCCTATGACACCATGACCTGCCCCCTTTGCCTGAAAAGTTGCAGGAAAATAGTGGTGATGGGAAGGGAGGCACTTCCAGCAACAGAACTAGTTCATTGTCCCTTTGCCCCAACAATACATGAGGCAAAGGGACAAAGAATTAATTTTGTAAGAGAGAGCACCAGAGACAAGGTGATGAGTTTCTTAAACATAATAGGTTATTTATTTTGTTTATTTTATATATAAATATTTTTGCAGAGTAAAAATAGTTTGCTTTATAGAATTATCATTCTAAGATTTATCAAAACGTATACCAGTTTGTAGCCAAATCATACCCATAAAGGATCTAAAATAATAATTTCTTTTTTTTAAAGATGACCGGTAAAGGGATCTTAACCCTTGACTTGGTGTTGTCAGCACCACGCTCAGCCAGTGAGCGAACCGGCCATCCCTATATGGGATCCGAACCCATGGCCTTGGTGTTATCAGCACCACACTCTCCCAAGTGAGCCACAGGCCAGCCCTAAAATAATAATAATTTTTAAGAAAGAAGTAAATTAGAATAATAAAGTTGGATAGAAGTTATATGGTTTTAATCAGACTTTGGTTTCTTCTTTTATATTGTTCCTCATGGTAAAAACAGCAACATTCCTCCCTAAGTGGTAACACTTGTACCATTTGCTTAATTTTAGGTTCCTTGGCTTCCTCTTGGAAACAAGTGTACTGCTGTGGCATGAAGTGGAAGGTATGATTTAGAGCCAGACAAGGGAAAAAAGCCTTCTTTCAGAAGCAGTATATTCATGTAAATGTGAAAGCATCCAAAAAACAGGATTACTAATTTCACCAAGTAATCTAGAGCTACATTTCATATGCAAGTTTCTTACAGAACTGTAACAAACTCTGCAGAACTCAAGCCTTCCATGGAAAAAGGTTTTAAGTCCTTTTTTTTTTTTAAACAAAAGTAATGGGGATAGCAAGCAACACAATGTACTGTGGTGTTACTCATTATTGTTATTTGCTTTATCACCCATGATAACTTACTTTGCATTCAGTAAACAGAGAAGTCTAAGGATAAATGCTGATCATAACTCATCCCCACGTGGACTTTAGAATTCTAGGATAATAGCTCTCCCTAACAGGAGCCTGGGAAGGGCTGCACACAGCAGCTCAGTCAAGACAGGGCTCATTTCCAGCTCTGCTTAAGAGAGTTGGTGAGATATTTATTGCTGTCTACGTGTGATGTTGAAGGAAATGAGAAAAAAATAAACTTCCTTAATTATTAGATGGCGCCAATGCCCTTATTATTTTACCATTGAAGAAATAGATTGCATTTCTTCCTCATCACATTCATAATGAATCTCCGAGATACTGGGATATGGTCATTCAGTCAGAAAAAGGCATTTATTAATGTAAGAGAAGTAAGCACTTCATTGGAAAACTTTCTACTTAACAAAGTGGGAAAAATAACTTTTAAAAAACGATCAAGCCAGTAAAACTAAGGAAAGGGGGGAAAGGGGAAACAACAGTGAAACAGGATAAATAGTAAAAATGAAAGAATAAAAATAAATATATCAGTTACCACTATAAATTGAATGAATTGAATTTCTCTTTCAAAAGACAAAATTTCATATTGAGCTAAAAAAAACAAAAATTAAGCTATGTTATAAGGAGCTCACCTCAAAGAAAGTGACAAAGAAAGTTTGAAGATAAATGATTGGCAGATATATGTCAGGCAAATCCAAAAGCAGGAGGGACAATATTAATATCAAATTCAAGGCCAAAAGCGTTAAATAGGAACAAGAGGATGGAATGATTAAAGGTACCATGGCAGAGACTGCTAGACGCCTATACAATGTCCATCCCTCCTTACCCTTGCTAACAAACCTCAATTTAATTTGACGCAGCAATGTGTCCAGAATAAAAAAAAGTTAACTTTCCCACCCCCTTTTACAATTAGGGGTGGACGATAAGTTGTAAGCAGAGATTACTGGGTAGGTATTTTTCCCCTTTCTCTTTTTTGTCTGGAATATGTATGTGATGGCCAGAGCTGCAGGAGCCATCTTGCAACCATGATTTGGAAATGGGCACCACCATACTAAAGGTGGCAGAGTAGAAAGACAGAAGAAGCTTGCATTCCACATGACCATGGAGCCACTATGCCAGCCCTGGACTTCCTACTTCCAAGTACCTTTTGTGTTTAAGAAAGATATATTTCTATTTATTTAAGCCACTATGATTTGGGTATCCTTTCATATGGAGCCAGCCTGATTTTCTGGTGGTACAAATATAAACATGAAAAAATATAGCAGGTGTCAGCTATTAAGCACTAAAAAACATAGCACAAAATTAAAAAATCAAAAGACAGAGAGCATTTGATGATATGACAACCATAGTGGTAGATTTTATATATATATATATTTCAGTTTATTATGCATAATATATTCTCTTGATTATCTTTGGAAGTGTTTTTTAAATTTATTTTTGATTATACACATTTATGGGGTACAGAGTTGACTATCAGTATTTGTGTAAAGTATGTGATGATCAAATCAATATTATCTGCACACTCATCATTACAAATCATAATTACTCTTTATGGTAGATTCTAGTATATCCCTCTCGGAATTTGATAGAATATGAAGTCAAAAACGAGCAAGGTTATAGGAGACTGTAATAATACAAAGGGTCTTCAAAAATTTCATGGGAAGATTCACATTATATTTTAATTCCATTTTCCCATGGACTTTTTGAAGGACCCTTGTATAATCTAAAGCTTATTATCACAAATGTGTATATATATATATATATATATATATATATATATGAGTTTATGTGTGTGATTTGTAAACAGTGTAAAAACCACATATTTGAACCTTACAAAAAGAGAACATGTGATCTTTTTATGTATATGGAACATTTACAAAATCAATCAGGTACTTGGCCATAAAAGATGAAAGCATATTGTGGTGTAAGGGTATAAAGAAAAGCTCTGGAAACAGTCTGTTCTACATACAGCTTGCTGGCAAAGTGACCCTGGGCAAGTCACTTAACCTTTCTGGGCTTTGTTTCTTTGTCTACAGAGTGGGGATCATCATAGCCAGAAATTTAATCTTTTATAATTATTATCCCTCCCAGCCTAGCATTTCCCCTCCCAGGCTATCTTGATGCCCATTTACCTACATAAAGCTGCTAGTGGTGCATGTAACTAACACTACGTAGAGGTGCCAGGGATGGGGTGTCTGTCACTGTTTCACATTGGGAGGGTCAGCAGCAGGCTAGAAGGTTAGCATTTCTCAGATTGGCCTCAAAGGAACAGTCTCCCACAGAATTCAAGAGCACCAAAAGAATGTTAAATGGATGAATTGTTACTTGCAGGAAAAGAAACAGGCACCATGTTTCCAATTATTCTTCATTTCAGACAACAACTAGCTGTTTCCGTTGGCTGGCACAGTAGCTGAATGGGAAACACTATTGAGTAAATCCTGCAAGAGAAGATGAATGTGGGCCAGTGAATTTTTTTGACACAGTCCCAGCTTTATTTTTGCTTATTGCTGGCAAGCTATTATGAGGGACAGTAGAAAACAATTGACAAAACTTTGTAAATAAGACTTAAAGGACAAGAAGTCTTTATAGCCCCCCAAAATATAAACGTTTTGTACCAGCAAGGATCATTTGTGACATAAAATAGAACTTCTAAATTTAGCTGTTGGTTAGAAGAAAAACACTACTATAAATCTGCAAAAAACCCACAAAATACATTTTTTTATCACAAAAGGAAAATAATGACATATTCAAAAGTAGGTAAAGACAGTATTTTCACAAGCAAGTACTTTAAAATGTGAATCTATTAAGAATACTATTAATTATATATTTTAACAAATTATTTCACATAAGTAAATTATAAATACAAAGGATATGTTATAAATTACAACTGTATAATATATCGATATGTACTTTTAATAAAATTAACTTTAATAAAAATATTAACCATATTAAAAAATTAAAAGTTTTATCCCTCAACTTACAAGAATGCAGAAATGAACTGAAGATAGTAAGTTCCCCAATTCATTTGAGGTCACAAACCAGAGATAAACTGATGTCAACTGGGAACAAATGGGATACTTGCTTTTGGCATCTGTGATAGCATCATAAGATTAACATGTGTGGTTTTGCATATTTTTATATGTTTCATCTCAAACACGCTGATGTACAAATAGATAAATTGAGGGTGTTGTGGAATGTTTTTGTTTGTCTTTTGGGTTTTTTTTTGGGGGGGGTCCAACTATTTCCTAACTCTCTAGCTATTCATAATTTTTCTTAGCATTATATTAGGTACTGGTTTTTCACCAATCCCTACTCCTTCCTGTCTTTTACAAAATTTCTGTTTGATGCAAAATCAGATTCCATCTTTCTGCCTACAATGACATTCTCACTGACTTCTGCACTTATAAATATTCTTTCTCAGTCTTTGTTTAAACTGTTGTCATCCACATAAACTCCATCTTCTTTTCATGTGTAGGAGAACATCAAACTCAGAAAGAAGTTTCTTCCAGCTAATATATATACACATATGTAGTGCCCATTTATGGTGGGAGATGGAGAGGGGAAGAGAAACAGAGACAGAAAACGGACTGCCCTGTCTGAGTTGTGCTGGAAGCTTAGATTCTGTCCTTGCTCTTGTGCAACTGTATTGATTAGCACACTGCTATCAGGACTACATAAAATTTATTTTAAAAGTCAAGTTGGTTAATAGCAGTAAACACTTACTGGATGAATGATCATTTCTTATCAAGATCAGTGTTGAGAATTACGTTAAAACGATGAGATTTTTTTTTTAAAGAATCGTTTTTTTATTCCCAAAATTGTCATCATCTTGCATTCCTGCCTTCTCCTAACACACAGCAGTCAGATGCCACATGCTGCCCTCATCCTGATGATCGGAAGAGATGCCAAAAAGTAAGTTTAAAGGATAGAGAAAGATTAAGAACACGGAAGGGGTTCTGAAGAAAATGCAACATATGATATCAGGAATCTCTTTTTCCACGTAATCTTTTTTTTTTTTTTTTTTTTTTTTTTTTTTTTTTTGAGACCAGCCGCACCACGCTCAGCCAGTGAGCGCTGTGAGCGCACTGGCCATCCCTATATAGGATCCGAACCCGCGGCAGGAGCGATGCTGCGCTCCCAGCGCTGCACTCTCCCGAGTGCGCCACAGGCTCGGCCCTTTCCACATGATCTTAAAGCCTTTTTGAACATTTCTTGTGTCACGTTATTTGTTTTCCCATCACCACGCAAGGAAACTCGGTTTTGTCTACTGAGAATTCCATCTGCCTCTCTGAAAAAGGGCAAGCTGTGTAGGGTGGGGGAAAAACTGGGGAGTAAGGGGTAAGATGAGGATTAAAAGTCTTTAAATTTTGAAGAAGGAAAGTGAAAACTGAAAACTACAGTCAATTGTCAGTTTCTTTCTTAAAGAGCACTTCTGGTTACAAGATAAATTGCAGTAGATGAAGACTATGTTTTTATAAACCTAACACACATTATCCTTCTGAGACTCTGATGTATCCCTCTTCCACTTGTTGGTCAGTAAAGAAATTCAACTCATCTGGAATCCAGTCATTTAAAATGAGTCACAACGCATGAATCAAAGTTAGCTATAGTATTTTTCCTCACATTAGGTTTAATGTTTCCTCCGAGATTGGCTTGTAGGTTAGTTACATCCTCACCCCCACGTAGCTACAGATTTCTGTTAAATTGTGTCTCTAGTACAAACATAACATGTACATATAGAGTGTTTAAATAGTGCTATAATTATAGACATAAGTTTAAAGAAAATATTGATTTTTGTCAATTCATCCAAGGGAAGGAGAAATTAAAACAAATATCATGTTCCAGAATACATCTGATTTTCATTTTTAACATCAAGTAATTTTTACTCGACTTTTACAAATATGACTCAGTCATTTCTCATATGCTGGGGACTGAAATCTCCCTCATACACGTGAATCATTCATCATAGATGTCAAATATTACACAAAGATTTATAGTGGAATTAATACTGTGGATCAAGTGTAAGTGGCTGCTCCCAATTGCATCTGATGGCATTTCTATATTTCAGTGTTTCCTGAAAAGTCTAACAATGGATTTGCTTATGTCAGAGCTTTTCTTGCTACAGTTACTACAGGAGACATTTTCATGGTGTGCAACATAGGAAGAATTGAATTCATATTATCTGACTTTGCTGGGTCTTCATGTATGCTCATTAATAAACAAACTCTTGTGTAGCCAGATTAATCAACCCCAAACCAAATCTTCAAAGGCTGCCCATTGCTTCTGGCCAAAGGGGAAAGGCTCACGCTCCTCCGTCTTGCATTCGTAGCTCTTCTCCACCTGGCCCCAATCTACCCTCCTATTATGCCCCTTCTGAGCTGATCCCACTATTCTACCCACTGTTCCCCAAACACACCCTGTACATTGCCACTTTCAGGCATTCACTCAAGCTGTTCTCACCTGAAATATCCTCTTCCTTTTGTTCTATAAACTCAACTCCTACTCATTCCTTGTAAATTTTGTATTTCTTAATTATACAAAATAATGCATGAATACATCCCCTTTGGAAAAACATTCAAACAACATAGAAGTATGTACAGCAAAAACTGAAAGTCCCCATGGGTTCTAGCTCTTCCCTTCCCTCCTCCCAATTTGCTATGTATCCTTCCAACTTTTTTTCTCTGCATTTCATATACATAAGCCATTTTTGTTTTGTTTTCAGGTAAGTGGGATTATATTATACACTCTGTTCTGTGGCTAGCTTCCTCCTCTTCAAGACCATATTAAATCTTCTCTCTCCCCTGAAGCCTCTCTTCCCACTTCAGGATCCTATGACCTCCTCTTCCATTACCCTGCCTTGGATTGCAAACACTTGGTGGCCATGGCGCTTGATTGGCTTCTGATTTATCTCTTTATCATGTTGGGTTGTTTAAGCTTTTTTTATGTATGACAGTCTTATCACTGGAATGTAAAATCTTTGAGGGCAGGAACATTATCTTGATCTTTTGCAGTGTCTAGAACTGTATTATGCACAAAACAGGTATTCAGCCTGATTCAGATTCCCTATTTCCTGATCTAAGGTGGGAAAGCTCTGCTCAAATGGAGGGAAAAATTAAAATGCACTATGATGAAGTACTTTAGAGTTTTTATGGCTTCTCCTAAGAATTCACCCAATCTGTTCTACATGGTGGGTTGGTAGATATTTCCACAAATCAGCTGAGAAGTGCAGCAACTTCATAGGAAGTCAGATACCCCAGGCAAAACTTTTCTTCTCTGACCTCTCAGACCAAGGACAGCTCCACCAGTTACAAACCCTCAGATGAAAACATTTTGCAGTGAAAGGCAGGCTTACAGTGCGAGCTCATGGGGGAAGGGGTTGTGAGGGAAGCACAAACTATCCAGAGGAAAGCACTCTCAGACTTCTAAAATTTCAGCTCTCACTAGGCCAGTTCTCCAATGGAATTAGTCACTGGCATAATAGCTACAGTAATTCAAAAAGCCTTTCGTTTTTTCTTTTAGCATAAAACTTGTAAGGTCGAACTTGATATTCCTTTAAAAAATGTTATTCTCTCAGCATCACAGAGAAGGCAAAACAGCCAACGTAACATATTTTCTGTTTTATTTTAAATGCTGTCTCTTGAACAAGTTACTTAATCCTTCTACACTTCGGTTTATCTGTCCATACAATGAGTATAACATTTGTACCTACTTTATTGGGTTCTGAGTATTAAAACGCCGTAATCAAGCACAGTATGAAGCTAAGTCTGGCTCACGGTAAGTTCTCAGAAATGTTAGCTATGATGAACATGATCACGTTATGGCTTCTCACATCTATGTCAGGAACTGAAAGGTTTTTGATGTGGGACTTTAGCCAAAGAAGGCACACAAAAGCGCTGTTGAGTTGTTATAAGGGTGAATATTATGAGCTATATTTCTTGGGAAATTCAATTCCTTCATTCCCATTACAACGAATTTGTTTAGAATTTTTATTAAACTTGCTTGAAATAAATGTGTTATTAAATGAAAAATCTCTTTTTGTTAGAAATTTCCTCTGAAATAGTATTAGTCATAATTGGATTGTACATTCCTTTTGACATCTTACATGTCTCCTATTAATAGTCTCAATTCTTAAGTCCAAATAACCAACTGAAAGGATCTAATTTAATATTTAAAAACTAAAGACTTTATCAAAAAAGTTCCTGTTTGCCTCAAAGGAGAGCTTCTAAGTCTTTCAAATGAGGATATTAATCAAAGCAGATCAAATTAATTTTTGTTAACAACTGGATATTTAGAATACTGCAAATAACCAAAATAGTCCAAATATTTCAAATTGTTAATTTCAGGGTCTCTAATTGTTAGTGAGATACTGTGGACATACACTGAGAAAATCCAAAGCAATGAGCCGGTTAATTCAGACACAAAGACACTTGGCATCAATTGATTACAGGTTTCAGGTTGAATTATTCAGTTATTAAATTGTTTATCTTGGCAATGTTTATATAATAAATTAACTTAGGTTATCTTAATAATTAATGTATGTTCATCAGTGTAGTGGCTAAGGGCATAAAATTTGAGGTCAGAAAGATGAGGGTTTAAATTCCAATTTTGGAACTTCCTACATTAGTAAACTTAAGCAAATTGTTTAACCTCTCTAAGCCTTAGTTGCCTCATCTCCAAAATGTAACACTTATTTTGCTGGCTTGTTAGGATGAAATGAAGTAACTATATATATATATATATATAGAGAGAGAGAGAGAGAGAGAGAGAGAGAGAGAGAGAGCACTTAATTGGCACTTAGTAGGTAGACTTTGGATTTTTTTTGTCTTATTTTAACCACTTCCATTTCTCAGCTGTGATAATAAATAAGTAAATACATAACATGTCAAATGGTGATAAACATTATGGAGAACAGCAAAGTGGGAACCCTAAATGTCGGCCAGTGGGGGAAGGGTAGCTAAAATAAGAGCAAGTAGAAGGAGTCATTAATAAGGTGGCTCAGTCTTGATCCATGTATATAAATGTTTTCAAGGTGCACGGGACAAGTTGTGTTCTTTTGGCCTTTATTGTTTCATAATTGTGACCTTCATAATCAGAAGGACACAGCCTAAAATTATGCAGAAAAGTGGTGAAGAAAAAGGAGTCAGGAATGAAAATGTGGGAGAACTGAGACTTGGGAGGCTACTGAGCTGTAGAGTCAGCCATTGGGGTCAGTGGTCCTCGGTCCTAGAAGCAGGTTCCATCAGCCTAAAAACTCAGACACTGATACCCAACAATGCAGTCTAGAGGGTAAGTTGAGTTGTAGCAGAAATTTCTTTTGAGCATTAAAAAAAAAAACATTATTTTTAAAAATCAAATAACCACACTACAGAAAGCATATAATCTAAATCCAACAATGCAGTCTAGAGGGTAAGTTGAGTTGTAGCAGAAATTTCTTTTGAGCATTAAAAAAAAAACATTATTTTTAAAAATCAAATAACCACACTACAGAAAGCATATAATCTAAATACAGAAAATATGAAAGGTTTAGAAAAAAAAAAAAACCTATGAATTCATTAGCCTTGCATTTAATATCAGCATTTTTGTTAATTTCCCCCAGTCTTTTTTTGTGTGAATATTTAAAGATAACTAAAATCTACTGTATATAATTGTGGGTCCTGTCCTTTTAAATATAACATAGTCTCATTAGCATTTTTCTTAGCTAACTAGCTTTTTATAACTATCCTTTTAACAAGTGAATAATATATCATTAAGGAAAGGAATAGTAATTTACTTAACTATCTCCTTATATTTTTTGATGTTCAGAATCTTTCTTTCCAATTGTGTGATATTATAAATATTAGTATATATTTTCCTGCATATTTTCCTTTCTATATTTTAGATTATCTTCTTAGAACTGACTTTCAGAATTTTAAAAACAAAATGTCCCAGGACATGAACATTTTATGACTCTTCCTACTTATTGCCAAACTGCTTTTCAAAGGGAGGATATTCATGCCCAGTCTCCAGAATGGTGTGTGAGAGTAACAAACCTCATTGTATCCTTGCAAACACTGGATTATTTCATTATTAATTCTTTTTCTGGCTTCGGTTTCTAGGCTGTGATAATAAGTACACACGCAGTATGTCAGAGGGTGATCAGTGCTATGGAGAATAGTAAAGTGGGGAGGGAGAAATGGCCAGCGGGGTTGGTACTGCTGTTTTATATAGGATGGTCAAGGAAGTAAAAAGGTGGCATTTGAATAAAAGCTGAAGGAAGTAAGGGAGTAAGGTATGAAAACTGTCTGAGGAAAGAGGGTTTCAGGAAGAGAAAACACCAAGAAAGGTCTTAAGGCAGATCCACTTTGGGCAGTCTTTGGGGAGCAGTGAGAGGGCCAGTGTGGCCATTGCCCATTGAGAAGAGGGGGACATGGGAGGAGCTGTGATCAGAGGGAAAGTGGGAAGCTGGGACATATAAGGCTTTATCTGCCATTGTCAGAATTTTTCTTTTAAGTGAGTAAGATGAGACGGGATGGAAGGGTCTTGAGTAGGGGAGAGTCAGGAATTGGCTTGTGCTTTATATGATTACTTTAGTTGATGTGTTCAGAATAGACCAAATACGCTCAAAACCAAGCTCAGCATCTTCCCTGGCAAACCTCCTACATTCTCGGCATCTCCATCCTCTGACTCATCAATGCTCAAAACCTCAGTCATCTTTTACATCTCAAAACCGATTGTCACCAAGCCCTATAAGTTCCCTTTCACATGCCTCTTGCATCTGCCTTCTCTGTCCATCTCCAGTGCCCAACGCCTACCCTACAGTCCTCTAGCTGACCTCCCAGCCTTCCATCTTTTCACTTACCACTAATAGCACCAGGGTTACTAGAACGATCATCCTAGCAACGCTGACCATTCATGGGTCTGCTCTTTATCTGCACTGTCTCCCTGCTCCCTTCCTCTAATAAGGCCCCAATTCTTCAGAATGGAATTCAAGCCCTACCACAGTTTGATTCTAATCTAGCAGTCAAAATTTATCTCCCACTATTATTCAGAATTAACTGTGCCTGCCTGTCTAACAAGTTTCATAACCAGCTCTGCACGTTCTTCCTGTACACCTTTGCTTACATTGCCACCCCTTCCCTGTATGTCCCCTCCAGCCCCACCCAGAAATCCTACCCAAACTTCTAGGACCAAGCAAAATACCACTTTCTTCATGAAGCCATCCCCAATCTCCTTGGCTAGAATTAGGCTTATTTCTTTCTGTGTTTGCATGGTACTATTCCATCACTTGCATATTCTATACCATATACCATAGTTTTCTTTCTTACCAGGTGGTAAGCTCCTTGAGGATCCATGTCTTGCTTACCTTTTAGCACCTACAGCACTTAGTGCAATGCCTTGAACACAGCAGTTGTCCAATAAATGTTTGTGGAACTTCAACTCCCCAAGGCCTTGTTGCTAATTTGTTTCTAATACAGAACTAGAGTTCAAGTCATCTGATTCCTGGCTCTGTGTATGTGCACCTTTCCCAATACCTTTCTCTCTCTCTGACTTCTTCTTTCGTGGCTCATTGTCATCTTGGCTGAACCGCATTTGAAACCACCAAGGAATTTTAAGGAAGAATGACTAAATAAAAAACAAATGCTGGAATTTATTTTCCATGTAGCCACCGAAGCCAAAGAGAACCCAATTTAGGGGCACTAAAAATTTGACTATGAATTAAAAAATAAAAGTGAACAATGAAAAAAACATGGTATATATACATCTAGAAACTTCTTAGATTTTTAGAGTTTGATTTTTTGAGTTGCCCTTATTCTTATAGGACTTAAGTTGCCATGTTTCTTGGTAGGCTGTAGAGCTGTAGACTAATGGAAAAAAATAAACAAGAAATGTGTGTTACTGTTGTTGCTTTTTTACTTTTTTGCTTCACAGTTCTCAGCAACCTTTCTAGCCCCTAAGTATATGAGAGGGTTTAAACAGTTGGGAATGAGGCCCTGTGGCAAAGTATAATTCCCGATTATCCCAATCTTTCCCCTGCCTTCCCAATTTGGAAAAATAGCTTAAGGAGTTAGTGTTCTAAACTGGGCTTCCTCTTTGGGATTTGAAATTAAATAGGTAAATTATATTGATAATACATGTTATACACACGCATGTGTAAAATGAGAATAAAATTGTCATAGCATTTAAAATGTAGTAGTAACTAGCATTAATGATGCACACACAAGAATCCTTGGTGAGTGAAGAACACTGATACCCTTAGGAGAAGGAAGACTTGGCCGAGTTAAAACGTATATTTTGGAGAACGTTTAAGGTAGTGGGGAAAGAAGGAACCGGAGTGGCTCTTTTGGTCACTTTTGCCTGTCTTCTCCACTGCCACGTAGAAGAGAGCAGGATTGCTATGAGGAATGTCCCTTTGAGGTTCTCACAAATTCAAGTGAAATGGAATGAAATTAAAGCCTGATGCTTTACAGGAAGAAAAGATGAAACTGGAGCACTAATTTCACTCTGTCTCACTCTGAGTGTTACACAGAAGCTGATGGGTGAATCTGACGTGTTATAATGCAGGATCACAGAAACGAAAGCCACCTCTGAAGTAGTTTCATCTACCTTCTGTCCTCGCTGGGTGAGCTCCAAATTGTTACAAACAAACAGTATTTAAGAAACTTTCCCATAGGCAATTTTCCCTAAGTACAACCTAAACTCTACCTACAGAACTGCATGGGCAATTTTTCTTGTGCTCTGCAATGGAGATATGAAAACAGCTTTTTGCTGTAGCTCATGATCATAACCATTTCTGTATCACATGGCTTATATTTCTGGTCTATGGGGAGATAGTGAAGAGTAAAGGAAAATAATTCAGGCTTGGAGACAGATTTGTGCTTAAGCCACAGCTGTATGATCATAGGCAATTTACTTAAGCTCTCTAAGCCTCAATTTCCTCACCCAAAATGTGGGGATTGTAATACTGTCCAGCTGATCAAATTACTGTGAGGAATAGTCTAGAACAAGTGCTGTCCAATAGAAATAGAATGCAAGCCACCATGCGAACCCATGTGTAATATAACATTTTCTAGCAGCCCATTAAGAAAAGTAAAAAGAAACAAGTGAAATTAATTTTAGTACTATATTTTACCTGACATGCAAAATATCATTTTGTCATGTAAAAAATATTAGTGAAATACATTACATTCTCTTTTTTGTACTACGTCTATGAAATCCAATGTGTATTTTACACATACAGCACATCTCAATTAGGACAACCACATTTTAAGTGCTTAATAGCCACCTGTGAACATGTTGGAGGGTGCAGGTCTAGGAAAAAGGTTGTGAGGCCTTTAGCATTATGCATGGCATACCGTGAATGCTATGGTCATTCCCCATCTATGTACGGAGGGAGCTACAAAAAGTGGCCTCAGTGAGGCCTCATGGTAACGTACATATTGAGTGCCAATGACCTTCAGGGTACTGACTTAGGAAGCCCCATGAAGGAGGCACCACCACTAATCTGTCACCTTATATAAATAGAACAGGATAGGACATTTGCTAAAGCAACAACTTGCTCCTATATTTTCCTTCTTCCAAGTAATGAGGTGCTAAGCAATATATTGTAATCAAAAGTTGATTTGTTAAGTTAAACATAGAGTTACCATATGACTGGACAATTCTACTAGGTATATACGCAAGAGAATTGTAAAACACATGTTCACACAAAAACTTGTATACAAATGTACACAGCAGCATTATTCATAATAGCCAAAAAGTGAAAACAACCTAAATGTGCACTGATGGATGAATGGACAGACAAAATGCGTGCTAGTCATACAATGAAATATTATTATTCAGCCATAAAATGAAATGAAGGACTGGTCCATGCTACAACCTAGATGAACCTTTAAAACATTATGCTAAGGGAAAGAAGCCAGTCATAAAATATTGCATGATTCCATTTACACGAAACGTTCACAATGGACAAAACCATCGAGACAGAAAATAGATCAGCGGTTGTCAGGGGCTGGGGGAGGGGAGCATTGAGAGCGACCGCTAACAGGGATGGGGGTCTCTTTCTGGGCTAATGGAAGTGTTGTGGAACTAGGCTCAGGCTCCAGACAGCCTGGGGTAAAGTCCGGATCTCACTACTCATTGGCTTTGGGACTTTGGGCAACTTTCCTCTCTCTTCTGTACCTCAGTTTCCCTTTACAATGACGGTGATAAGAGTGCCTGGGCTTGTTGTGAGGACTGAGTTAACATATGTAAAAGGCTCAGGAGAGTGCCCGGCCTGTGACAGACACTTTAGGAGTGTTTTACAAATAAAAATGAATCTGACAGCATGTCAAACTTGCTTGTACTTGTTTCCTTCTGTCTAGAGCCCTCTTTTTCCATGGTAACTCCTTGCCTCTCTCCCTTCCGTACTTTGTTCAAATACTGCCTCAGTGACCCTGATCACTCTGTCCCCTGCCCTTGCTTGTTTGTTTTTGTAGCATTTATCACTTTCTAATATACCCTATGGTAATTTGCTCATGGATCTTGCTTGTGGACCATCAACCCCTACTAGAAGGCAGGGATCTCATCGGCATCTAGAACAGTGGTTGACACCGGGGAGCGTGCCCCCCACCCCACCCCACCCCTGCCCAACCTCCGTGTTTTCTGAATGAATAAACAATGGTGGGTACTTCTGGCCAGAAGCACTGGGGATCTGGGAAGGCAGTGAGACATACCTTTCACTGACTACACCTTTGCACCATTTTATATTTTGTGCTTTTGTCCTGTTCATAATGATGAAAAGTGAAAAATAAAATACAGGAAATAAAAGAGTACTTGGACCCTAGGGAGAAGGTGGTAGCATAAAGCAGGAAGACTTCAGGCACCAGTGACCAGACAAGGCTTCCAGAGCAGAGTGGGAGGCCACTGTAGCAGGCTGCCTTTAGCCTCTTAGTTCCTGAGTAAAAGCTGAATGACCCCTCAGAAATGGCATCAGTCCTAGTCTTGAAGCACAATGCGTACGCAGGTTAACAAGAAGTCTTAATAAGATCTTTCATATTGTGCAATGCGTGTCCTGTACTTACGGGTACAATGAGAAATTTTTCCATGGCAAAAGGCCCGTTTCCAGGCACAGTAAACAGAAGAGTTTGCAAGGGTTGTTTGCTCACTTCCACCACTGCAGCCTGGAGAGGCCGGTGGCCCCGGTGCATGGGACTCCTTGCACAGGGACTGACAGTCTGCCTCCACAGCCTGCTAACAGTGGCCTTCCTCGTTCCCTAAGAGGCCCTCTGGAAGCCTCATAAAGATTACAAGATCCCATATAAGAGCACTAGACTTCAAATGAACTGTTTTGCAAACTTATCCCAACTAGTTTGGGGTAAAACTCTGCTCTAAGTTGTCTTTGGGGTCTCCCCACCTCTCTTTGATTTCTCTCTTTCCTTCCCTGTGCTTTAATACCTCTCTGCTCTGTCCTGTCAGAAGAAAAACTGATTAGCCACTAACCCCTTGGGTGATGTAATACCCCTTCCAAGAGTTTTTGCATTAAAAAAGTGGCCAATAGGGAGAGGAAGAAATAATAATAATTTTGTTGATGATGACAACTAGAGCTGATGAAAGCAGTTATCACTTATGGAATATGCACTGTGTACCAGGTATTCTACTAAAAAAAATAGGTCCAAGTTATTTAGTCCTCCAACAACTCTGTGAGGTGGATATTATCATATCCATAATATAGATGAAGACTGAAAAATCACATAGTTACAAGTGGCAGATGAGAGGTTTAGAAAAAGAACTATCTCTAATGATTTTTGCTCTAAGGAATTCATTCAAATACTATGAATACTGGGAAACTTTGACCCTGTAGGGAGAGAGCTGGGGTGAGCCAGACAATCACAGCAATGCTCAATAGCAATGAAACTGACAGCCAAGGCTTGAAACTTCAAACAACTTACCCTGTCGATGACTGCCTAGGTTCAAATCCTCAGTCTGACATTCCTGAGGTTAGCTGGGGCAAGTCACCTAACTTTTCTTTGCTTGAGATTATTGTTAGAATTCAATGAGATAATGCAAATGAAGTGTTTAGAACAGTGCCTAGGAACATATATATGAATATACCCATATATCTGTGTATCTATATATCTATCTCTACATATGGGCATTCAGATGCTGTATATTTTGATTGCTATAAATTCCTACTAAGTATTATATTAGAAAACCCGTAATTTATTTCTAGTTTCTCAAATAACAGAAGTGCTCTTTTATCTGATTTTACAATGTAGTTGTTGATCCATTTTCTACAGGGTTTTTTGTTGAAAAGGTGACATAATAGAACTTTGAAGGTAGATACTCCAAATCCCATTTCCCTAAGACAATAATTATTTTTATTTTTGCATATTGCCTTCAAGTTTTGCTAATTCTGAGAAGCTACATAGGGAGGACACTGTACTGAATCATATTTAGGTTTTTGTCATATTGTCACAAAGTAGCTGTATGACTTTAATGAAGTTACATAACTGCCCTTTGCCTTCGTTTTCCAAAGTATAAAATAAAGGGATAAAACCAGATGATCTTTAAGATCCCTCTAGATCTAACAGTCTATGATTTTGTCAATAATCTACTTTTTTTGGTTTTCATAGTATTCACAGGAAATTGTATATATAAAGTACACGTAAAACAATGTTTACAAAGTTAATTAACTTCCTAAACTATGATTGGGAAATAAGGTTTCACGAATAATGAGTTCTGCAAAGGTAAGGTTACCATTAAAAACCTCAGGAATTTCAAAAGTAGCTCCCCAAATTACCAAAAATCTGTAAAAATTAATATCTTAATACATGCGTAATATATATATGTTCACAACTAAAGCATTAACAATTCAAAGCATTAATTATAAGTAATACATTAATTTGATAAGACCATTCTAATCTTTGTTGACATACAGTTATTGATTCATAATCTAAATATGAAAATGCTACATCAGTGTAGTTTTGCCATATGGTATTGTTAATTTTTAAAGTTTTCCTATAAGAAAATCAAAGACGGAAAAACAAAGAAATAAAGGAGCATTTCTTTTTTCTTTTTTTTAATTTTAATTTATCAATATACAATGTAGTTGATGTTTGTGTCCCTTTACTAATTTAAAGGAGGATTTCTATCTGACATATCAGATTGGCAGAAACATGTCAGTGTAAAAGCCTAAAATATCTATAACTATTAATGCAGTGTATCACTCACTGTCTCCTGCTCCACCCCTCGGCACGTAACTTGGTATATACAACCTCTCTAGAGGCAATTTGACAGTACTAATCAAGAGATTAAATATGTCCCTACTCTTTAGTCAGGTAAGTCCACTTACAGAAATTTGTAGTAAAAATAATAATAAGTGCACAAATGCTTTGCCACAGCATTATATATAAGTGTAAAGAACTGGAAACAATCTAAATGACCAGAAATAGAGGAATCACTAAATAACTGATGTTACACATATGTTAAATATATGTATATAAGAATCTATATACTTACGATATATGTGTATTTATGTATATGTACGTAGACATGTTTCCTGCCTCAGCCAGATCAGAATATAGACGTCAGGGGTGCTCATTGCTACTGGATTAGTCATCATTTTAGGTCTTTTCCATGAACAGAGGAGCTAGGAAATATACCTATACATATACATAGATCATTAGTTTATGGCAATAACTTCCAATTCAAATTCAGGATTACAGGGTTTTTACCTAAGCTCTTCTATTTTACATCTATATTCCCTTCCTCCCATGCTGAAAATCCTGATTCTCAAGGACACCAAGCATGATAGAAGTAGAATATCCCAAAATTAATATTTGTTTATCTTATATTACCCAGAATAGCAATATTGACACTACCATCAACAATATGATTAGCAAAAACTGTTAAAATGTTTTTCCAGGGTTTTTTTTTTTTTTTTTGTCCTTAGGATATATCCAATCAGGAATATATAGTCAAATTATTGTGTTTTGTTTTGGTTTGGTTTCGTTTTTGGCAGGTGGTCGGTAGAGGAATTAAACCTTGAACCTTAGTGTTATCGGCACCACATAAATTATTGTGTTTTAAGGTTACTTAAAATAGTTCTCTGTATGCCACCAACTGGATACACAATTAGGTTTTTTTAAAAAAAATTATAAATTGCATTTTAAATAATTAATATTTTCATAATTATGTAAAATATTTACAAGATTCCAAAGTCAAATCTACAAAACAAGGTAAAATCAAAGAAGTCTAGTTTCCATCCCCATCCTCACCACTCTATTCCTTTCACCTATTATTAGCTACTATTATCTTGTGATGTTTATCCTTCCATCATTTGTTTTTTAATATAAACAAATATATACACATACATATATCTGTGTGTGTATGCATGTATATATGTGTGTGTATATAAGGACATATATATCCATTCTTACATATATGGTAGCTTCCTACGCTCACTTTTACCCCCATTTTCTTAAAGATCAATCCTTAATAAATATATCTAAAGATTCCTAATTTTATTTTATAGCTGTATAGAACTCCGTTGTGTGGATATACATAGATGTTCAAGCAGTCCTTTATTAATGGACATTTGAGTTATTTCTAGTCTTTTGCTATTATAAATAGTTTCTGTCCTATGGTTTTGTATTCTATTTATATATATTAAAGTCTTAACTATAAATAGATTTTTACTATGTGGAAATATGCAAGATGAGCCTACACCATCTTATACTAAAAAGCAGGGGAGCTACTAAAGACGACTAGAGCTGTGCCCAAAGGGGTCAAGAGCCAATCTGGAGATACTATCACAGACCAAAGTGACATAATTTGAGCATTAAGAAGAATAATAAATGAGATGTACTGAAACACATTAAATATGTTCCAATTAACAAGTTCAAGTGATAATTTAAAAAAATAAAATAAAAACCAAAAGCTATTTAAAATAAGAAGACCAAACACCATTGGTACATGCCAGAAAATCAAGGAATAATAAGATTAAAAATTACAGTTTTTGTAATCCTTAATGTACTAATGGATCTAGGTAATACCACAAAAGAAGAGACTATTAGACATTATGCACCTCCTAATAACAAAACACACCACTATCTATGAAGCAGTCTTGCCAAAAAAAAAAAAAAAAATCTAAATCTGATAAAACCTGTAGGTAGTTATAGGAAGTATAGAGGACAGAGGAACATGTTAAACTATACCATGGAGATGCAAATAGAAAAATCCAGGTTATGGGAAGTTCTACAGCACAAACAACTTGGTTTCTTCAACAAATACATTGCAAGGAAAAAAATTATAAGGTGGTAATACATACAGTAAAAGAGATTTAAGAGACATCTCAACCAGTCTCAGTGTGTGAATCTTATTTGGATTCTGCTTCAAACAAGCAAACTATAAAAGTAAGTTATTACATCCATGAGACAATTGAAAATTTGATCGACTGAATATTTCATACTATTAAAAATTATTGTTAATTAATTTAGAGGTGGAAATGGTTATGTTTTTTAAAAGTCCTTACCTTTTAAAGATCCATATTGAAATATTCATGGATGAAATGATACAATATCTAGAACTTGCTTCAAAATAAGATCAGTGTGGGAGAGGATGGGGACATTGATGAGCTGGCTATGTGTTGATGGGTACATAGGGTTCACCATGCTGTGTACTTTTGTTTATGTTTTATATTTTCTATAATAAAACATTGATATGCATTTTTATATAATGGATATTTTCGAGAGTGTGTGCGTGTGTATAAGTGTCCATTGCAAGGAAATACAACAAAATGTTAATGGTGATTATCTCTGGGTGATAGAATTATGGGTGATTTGATGATTTTTATTTTCTTTTTTTACTCTGCTGTATATTCTATACTTTTAAACTGCACATGTATTCTTCATAATCAGAAAAAAAATTATTTAAAGAGACAAATTAATTGTTTAACAATACCATTTTTATAATTCGACTATAATTCATTTTTGTTGCAGTGAATTATATTTAAAGATATAATTGGGCAAGGCTAATTATTTAATATTTAATTACATTTAGTTTTGAGTGGGAACAGATAATAGTTTATGAAAATCTAAAGTAAAGCTGGAGGTTTGGAAATTCTGTCATTTGGTGTAATAGGATAATCTTAAATTTATAGCTTAGGAGTGAACAGTTAATTTTTTTCACTTTCTTATGTAACACAAAAAACAACTGATCCAGTTTGGCACTAACTTTCTCCTCCAAAGTCACCTCTGTGCTGAAATCCAGCACTGCAGGTTTCAGTCAAGTAACTTAAAAATGAGAAAAGATTTCTTAGCAAAATTTTCTTGTAATTTTACTATAGCGTTAGTTCCTGGCAACTTGGGAGAGTCCTTTTTTCATAGTTAAGTGGGTCAGAGGGAATGCTTGTCTTTACCACTTTCTGATATGCAGAGAGAACAAGCATTTGTCATAAATCACTCCTCTTGTATCACTCAAATAAGTGTAAGGCCATGACAGTAGATGCAATTAAAGAAAAATACAAACAATAGATATTTTTAGTCTATTATAGTTAATATGAAGTACTGCATGGATTGTCATTCAATCATGAGAAAATTAATCCTTTAATAAAATTTTTATAAACCAACCTATAAAAACAAGTATATTTTGTAATTATATATATAATTATATCATCTGAATATTCTATAATTAGATAACTGTTCCTTCATTTATTTTGAAATAAAGATATTTTATTTAGCTAATTTTCCTTCTTCTTTTTGTTCACCTGTCATTTTCTCCTAAATAAACCGTAGTCGGCTCCTGTTATGAAATGTATTAACAGATTATCATTGAACTACCTTTTTGTTCTGAATGTAGACTTTACGCAAAGTCAGAGGTAGATGTAGTTATTCATTTGGAGGTAAAGTTTTCTGATTTAACAAATGGCTAGAGGCAGATAGCATCCATTTGGGTTCATTTGAGTTTCCATGGATTATTCTATGCTTTGCATAAATTCAATTTACAAGTGCAACTATGTTCCAGGTTTTGAGATAAGTATTTTCATATATAATCTCAATCATTCCCCTCTGAAAGAGTTATTGTAGAGAGAGGTTAAGTTGCTTGCCCAAGGTCACACAGTCATCTAATTATTCCAAATCTTGTGTTACCACTTTTAAGTTATGAAAAATGGAGACTGAGAGTATTTGTCACAGTTCTTGGTGCCTAGTACTGAGCCTTGTACTAGAAAGTACGTCAAGTCAGTTCAAAGGCTGAGATCTGTCTGATTGTAAAAGCAGGGTACTTGGCCTCCCCTATACCCTGGCAGAAGCACAGAAAGTGCACGGTAACTTAGTGCCAGAGCAAAGATGGAGCCAGCCTTGGGGGAACGTGCTCTCATGCAGAAATCAACTAAAGGATCCAGGAGAAAGGAGAGGGCAATCTGCTCTTCACAGCAGCAAAGCAGTGCTAGCATTCTGCCTTGATCTTTTAACAAACTTAAGAAGGTTCAGACATCTTTAAGCCTGGGAGTAACCAGTGTTTTCACTCGGTGAC
Source organism: Galeopterus variegatus (assembly GCF_000696425.1). Classification (NCBI taxonomy): domain Eukaryota; kingdom Metazoa; phylum Chordata; class Mammalia; order Dermoptera; family Cynocephalidae; genus Galeopterus; species Galeopterus variegatus. The sequence continues at coordinate 43,287 of NW_007729867.1, forward strand.
CGTCAAACTAAAGATCAACCTGAGAAAGCTGATTCTTGACATATTTCCAACAAGGGTCACTTGTTTCATCCCAATGGACTCAGAGTTAAGAAGTAAAAGCCTCAACTTTAGTAAATTATATGTTTGAAATACTGAGAGTTCTAATTAGACGTTTACCTCAAATGCCAGCAGAGCCTACCCTATTCGTTTAGTTATAGCTTTATAAAAAACCGTTTGTTTGGGATGTGGTTTTCTAAAGCAATTCATCTTCAGGCTTAGTTAAAGAATGGAATATGTGAGAAAAGATTTTCCAACTTTTGTTGACTCAGTGATGAAAAGGAAAAACATGTTTATAAGAATCTGTATGAAAAATAATTGATCTAGGAAACTTGAAATTTCACATACTAAATGCTAAATCCCATTATAAATTTCAAACATGATTTATAAAACATACCTGTGTTCTAGCTATTAATACTGCAGAATCATCCTGATGGGCATTAACTGGACATCAAATTAACTATTCCTATAAGGCTGAACTAGAGTTACTACTAAGAACATTTCATTTGTGGAGACACAAAGACAGGTTAAATGACACCTTGTAAGCGGACTTGAACTAAGGGATAATAGAAATAAATAAGAACAACAAAAATAAAACATGACTAAACTCTCCTGCTGCTGTCAAAACAAATGTTTCCAAGGACCCAAAGCCAAGAAAAAAGAAATCCATAAACACAAAGGGCAAGGTAATCAGTTGAATCTACTAATCTCCATAAATGACAAAACACCAAAAAACAAACAAAACCCCAAAACCCCACCTGCCTTTTTCTGCCCCACTGCCTACTACAGAAATCCCAGCCTGCAGTTGATTTTAAAATTACCCTATCTCCAAAAATTATGGGAGAGGGGTGTCTTAAAAACACAGTAGCTTTGATTATATAGGTCATGTCGACATTAACATAAGTATAATCATTGGGGAAGGGGTAATCTACTTCATCAATCTGAATAACCAATTCTATCTCAGATTTGCCACAGAGCCAAACTAACTTAATTATTAAGGCACAATAATATTAGATTGAACTATTTTTTAATCCAAGAATTTTTATCATAGAAAGCTTGGACAATTTAAGCAATTATGTGCTTTATTTCTCCTTCTCTTTATCTCCGGTCTCACTAATATACAAACTATTGAATTTCACTTGTTTCATTCTTAATGTTTTACATCTTGTCTTCTTCTTTTTAGAAAAATTTAAACTAGATTTCAAAAGGCTGCAGGATAAGTGTTGGTGGCTAGTTCCTATGAGTAACAAGTCACAATCTCTAGAGCCCTGACTGCTGACCCAGAAAAGAACAGACCAAATTCTGGCTGCCCCCCAAAACCCTGCATACCTAAAACAGAAAATCTAAAGCTTGTACCATGATGCTTGTCAGAGGTTATGTTAATGTACATTCTGGATTTCACCATACCTCTCCCAAAACACCATGGATGCATGACCTACATAACCCACCTTGTATCTACATTACCATTTCTTCTCATTGAGGTGTAACATCTGCTAAAGAGCAAGGTCTCTTGAAAGAAAACTGAACTTGGGGTCGAAGTCCAAGTGTGTGAGTTCCAGCTTTCCAGGGGGTTAGTTAAGATAGTAGGTAAGTATGTGCCTGCTAAAGCCAGACTGTGTAGATATAAATACTGGTTTTCTACTTTCTAGCTAAGTGATTCTAGGCAAGTCATTTAAATCTGTGCCTCAGTTTTCTCATTTATAAAGTGGCAATGATATCAATAACTACCTTATAGGGTTGTTGTGAGGATAAAATGTTTTTAAAGGGTTTAGAATAGAGCCTCAGGTATCCTAAGCACTCAATAAATGTTAGCAATTATTATTACTAGCTGCATGACCGTGGCGATCTCATCTAACCTCTATAAGACTCTATTTCATCTTCTCTACAAGAAGGGGTCACAATCTCACATGGTCTTTATGAAGACCAAACTCAAATAATATATCATATGTGGAGTTATTTTTAAAGGGTAATCAAGAATTAGACAACTCCTTCAATCAAGTAGAATTAGTCCCTTTCTGCTCTGTGCTTCCATAATATTTAACACACACACACCTGCTACAGCACTTGCCACACTGTATCACTGGCGTTTGCTTACCTGTGCATGTCCCCCACTACAGTGCATCCTGTGATTCACCTCTGCACCCTCAGCACATTGGGCTTACCTGACAAAGGACAGGTACTCAATAAATACTCGATTTAGTGGATATTGTCCAAATGATTGAGCAAAAATTCTCAAGGCTTTTCCAGGAATGACATATCACTTTTGCTGAGCATTCTCAGTAGACCACCCAGAAACATGCTTGTTTTTCTTCAGGAGCAATATATTGAGATTCTGTCATTTCAGATGCAGCCAATTTTGTGTGGTTGCATTTGTTCATTCTTTTCGCTTAATAAATAATTATTGAGCACCTACTGTGTGCCACGTCCTATGCTGGGCTCCATATAGTGCACTACAAGTGGCAAATTCCCAGACTAATTTAGTCCCTGCATACTAGATATAAAAGGAACCCATATGCTATAGAATCATCTACCCCTTGAGACAATAAACTCCTTAGTTTGGTTATATCATTAGACTGATAATCTCAGGGTGGAAAAGAATAGTTCTCTAGAGGTAAGGGTCCTTGTAGAATAACAATTAAGGTCACAGATCTGAATGCCTAGGTTCAAATCCCGTATCTGTTTTGTACTAAGGTGTAAGACCTTGGGAAAATTCCTTAACCTTTCTAAGCCTTACTTTTCTCATCTGAAAAATAGAGATAGTAGGATTGATGTGAATATTAGAAAAGATAACCATGTTACTCACTCATGCTGCTTTCCATGCAGTAAGCACTCAATAAGTGTTTGCTATTATGATAAATCTTACTTTCCCCCCTCCCTCACCCCAGTGTTTGTCCATCAAAAGGGACAGGACTGCCCAACTTGCAGGCACCATACCACCAGGGTCAGGAAATTTACTGCCTCCAGTAGTTGTCCACTTGATTACTGAGCAAATCTAATTGTTGATAAATTCTAGTGGGTTGAAATATACATGCTTATGCCTTCCACTCACCGGTCCTCAATCTGTCATTCAGGATTACCCAGAAGAAATTAAATCTCTCTTCTGTTGGATAGCCCCTCAATCTATGCTACTTATCTCCCTCCCCTTCAAACACCCCCCCCACCCTCCAATCCTTTTGTTATTTCTGAAGAACGCTGTTTACCAGATCCCTTATTATCCTTTTTACTTTTCTCAAATAATCTTGTTTGTCAATATCTCTGAATGTCTGAAGCCCAGAATTCATAAAACAGAACAAATGTGGCCTGATCACCAGTGAGTACTAGACAGCTAGTTCCCCTCTTAAACACTGTACTTCTATTGATACAACAAATAAAAGGTTTATTTTTTTGGAAGCTAAGTCACACAGAGAGTTGACTCATCTTCTACCTAACAATCAACAGGAGACTCTAAATCTTCCTGATGTGTGCAGTTGTAAGCTATCCCGCCCCCACCCTGTACTTATACAATTGAATTTCAGGATCTTTGAGTTCTTTATATTTGTACCCATCAAACTTCCTTTTGTTAGATATGACTCATTATTACATTTTGTCAGAATATGAGGGGAGGGAATCCTGATTCTATCCTCCAACTTACTTGTTATCCTTTCTAGTTGTGTGTCATCTGTAAATTTGTTCAGTATGCCATCAGTGTTGTCATCTGAGTCACCAATAAGTATTAGGGGACTTAAGCGAGAATTGCATTAGATCCCCAGAGACCCGGGTTTGCATTAGTCTTTAAAAAAAAAAAACCAACTTTTATTTATTTATTTATTTTCCTTTTTGTCTCTTTTTTCGTGTCCGGCAACGGATCGCAACCCTCAGTGTCGCGCCCGTACCGGACCGGGACCGGCAACGGGATCGCAGCCCTCAGTGTTGCACCCGCACCTCGCTCAGCCAGTGAGCGGGAACCGGTCTGTATGTAGGATCTGAACCCTCGGCGGGAGTGCCGCCGCGCTCCCAAGCGGCGCACTGTAGCAGTGCGCCACCGGGCCGGCCCCGAAAAAAAAAAAAACCCAACTTTTAAAAGTCATCATTCATTCAACCAACAAATATTTACTGAGTACCTTCTATGTGCCAGATACTGTTCCAAGTGCTGAGCATATACTGCTGAACAACACAAATCCCTGCCCTCATGAAGCTTACATCCTAGTAGGGGAGATAGGCAATCAACAAATAAGAAGATAAATAAGTAACACTAAGTGATATGAAAAACAAAAGCAGGTAAGGGGTGGAGAAGCTTGACAGTGGGATGGAGTGGGGGTTGTGTGTGGGCAGCGTGGCTGAAGCAGAGCTGGTCGTGCAGCCTGCCTGTACTACCCATGCCCTGCATTCTTCATGTGCATCTGACCCAAAAGGGGGTCCCAGAGTGGGCAGCAAGTCTTTCTGATTTGTCAACATCCACTTTTTTCTATGTGGAGTCACATTAGAAAAAAAATCAATAGAACAATGGTGAAGAATTTAGATAGTCATGAAACAAAAAAGAAAATTTGAAAGGACACAATTCCTCAGGAGACCTCACAACACATCTTCATACACGTAGCATATTCAAACACTATAAGAACAACCAGACTAGCCAGGAGGTCAGGCACATCTGATGAAGACTCCAGAGGGGAGAATGTTAGAAGTATTGCTCCACAGGTACAGTATATGGTTGCAAATGAAATAACAGAGAAAAAACTGAAAAGCTCACACTTACCTTATTCCAATCCCCATGATCTCAAGTGTGGAGTAGGTTATGAATCCAACAGTCTATGGAGAGTCAGGAGGATGGAATGCTTGGGTGACCCCAAAACACTGCTCCAAGAGTCTGGATATTGAACTCTGGAAAAGAAACCCATAAGGGACAGATTGGAAATCTACCTCTATTAACTACTCTTTGCTCATGATTCTAATGTTTATAAGTTCTTGTAAATATTTTTAATCTTCAAATCCCTTTGATATTAGAGAGACTTGATAAATCCTTGTTTAGCAAAATATTAATTGCATCCTCTGATTGGAAATTTATATTCTCGCCATGATACTTTTGATATTTATATTCATTCATTCATTCATTCATTCACTGTAATCTACTCATCTTTTGTTTGAAATCCTTTGTTGGTGCTAGGAATACAAAAGTGAATTAGAATAAATATGGTCCCTGCTATAGGAACCTCACAGTAGAGGGTAAGATAGAAACATGAAAGGCAGCTCTGATAAAGCAGTGTGTTGTGTGTTACAAAGAGAAAAGTACCAAGAGCTCTAGGAGGGTCACCTAATCTAGGTTTCGGGAGAATTGGAAATTAGTGACTTCTACATGGACACTTACAAGGTGTGAAGGAGTTAGTCAGATAAGGAGGTGGAGAAGTCTGTTTCAGGCCGAGGGCCCAGCATATGCAAGTTTTGGAAGTAACAGAAACGACTGCATGCTGAGTATCTGAGTGCTGAAAGTAGTTCAGTATAGCTGAGCAGAGTATCAGCCAGAGAGTCAGAGATGAGACTGGAAAGGTAAGCACGACCAAATGATGCAGAAATTTACAAGCTGTGTTATAGAGGAGGTAGAATCTACTGAAATTTGTGATTGATTAAATTATGGAGTTTTGGAGGGGAAGAAGTCAAGCCTGGGGGTTGGATTTTTGGCTTGAACAACAGCGTGGATAGTGATGCTACTCAATAAGATAGCAAAAATCCAAATACAGAATCAAGGAGGTTTGGGGGAGAAGGTGATGTGTTCAGCCTTGGACGTGCCTGTTTTGTGATGCCTGGGGAATGTTCACTGAGCAGAAGCAGGCAGTTTGACTTAGAAGTCCGAGGATACAGGTTTAGGGGTCATCAGTACATGACAGACAACAATAGAGTTCACAGGGATGAATGAGATACCCTGGGAGATTGTGCTAGGGAAGAGAAAAGGAGGGAACCCAGAGGAACACCGAAGCTTAAAGGATGGGCAGAGAAAGGATCCCTGAAAAACAGAGAGTGAGAAAGTGCAGCTAGAGACATAGGAGGGAAACAAGAAGGTAAGGATCACAGAGGACAAGGGAAAAGCACTTTCCCAGAAGTGGGTTGTGGTCAACAAAGGAAAATACTGTCAAGAGCTCAGCAAAGGAAGACTGAGAAGCGCCTACCGGGTGAGCAGCAAGGAGACATCCTGCCCGTCCGGCAAGGAGCAGGGTCGGCAGAAGCGGAAATCAAGTCAGGGTGATTTGAGGAATAAGTGAAACCAAAGAATGTAGGCAGCTGTTTCAAATTTTTGCCTTAAAAGTGGCAGACATAATCCTTAGATTTTCTTCCTAAGCATGGGGAAACTGGATCACCATGAAGGCTCACCTTAAAGGATCTTCGAGATCCCTTATCACCTTTATATGAGGTCAGCTAACTACATGGCAAAGCTTGTGGTAGACATGCCCTGTGTGCTGGACAGCGATCCAACAACCAGTGCTGCACTTGGCTAAAACTGCAGAGGAAACCAAATCTGCCTTTGTGTGCTCCTCCTAACTTGCCTTCTGCACCTGCCCCTGTCACCAGGACTCGCAGGTCCACACAGGCTTCCTGGACCAAGGCCCACTGTGACATATGAATGCATACCTGACCTCTCTGAGCAGTCCACCAATGAAATAACCTGCATAGGAACGAATCTGGTCAGACACGATTACGGTCATTGTGTCTCACCTATTGTCATGGCTCATGTATTGGGACCAGTGAAAGGGAGGGGAGAGGAGTTGATCACCTTGGAGTCTGGAACAGGCAGCTGGCCCCACAGCTGGCCAAGCAGCTCTCCAAGCAGGAGGCCTCTCTGAGAAAATCCAGAAGCCAAAATAAATGAGCCAGGTGGAAAACAGATGACCATATCTGCAAGCAATGCTGAAGGTTGGTCCTAGGAGTGAAGGTGAACTAGGACATAAAGGATGGACATCATTTTGGACAAGAGGGGAGGGACAGGGGGCAGTCCAAGAGCAGCGACCAAAGAACTGAAGCTATTACGTACATACAGAGGCCAGACACGATTATGCTGTACAGCTGGGTACAACACCACCAGCTCTCTGTTGCACTGAATCCTCCCAGGGTACAGTTTTCAGCCCTTCATGATACAAAGTGAAGCTTCTGACATTCGTAATTCCCCAATCCTTATTTCTACAACCCCCCTCTCCTGCCATTGTAACCTTGTATTCCAAGAAGATGATAGGAAACTCTAGCTGAGGAGTGCTATGGGGTGAACATAGGCATTGGTGGTAACTAGGCTGAAGAGGTTGCAGTAATAGCTGTCCCTATACTAAAAACAAGGAGCGGAAGTAAAGGCCTGACACAGTTAATTTAGGCCCTAAATCAATACAAAAACCAGCTGCATGGCTTGATTAGTGGAAACATCATTTCATTTCAGGATACCTGGGATCGCTACAAGGCACACTATGACTGAACTGAAAGGGTTAACTGTCTTCAGCTTGTGATTAGAGCACAGAGAAGAGATAAAAAACAATGGTAAATAGCACACACGCATACAATATTTTTGCCTTGTGCACAGACAGGGTAAGCTACACACACTGAGTTATCAGCTAAAGATTTTTTTCTCATTTCACTCGTCAATAATCATTAACCCAATGGATATTGCTTAAAGCAGAGTTTTCATCTAATTCTCATTCAACAGGATTGAAAAGGAAAAACTAAATAATAATACCTCATTTGTGTATAATGCTTGTCTTTCAAAGAAGACATCATAAGCCCTTCTAGACTACCTAATTTACAGTTACAGCACTTTTATAATGTAAATACTAGTAAGGGCTGTTACCATTTTGCAAATTACGCATGAAAGAAACTGAGGCATGTGAGAATGAAATGACTGGTTCAATGTAACTTTCATTTTAGAGATGTCACAGCTGGCTTATTTTTCATTTTTTTAATGGAAAAAAATTTTAAAACTATGAATAATAAAACTATGCTTTAGATAAACATGTTTATTAAGGTGTACCTTGTCCTTAAATTTTAAAATGAAAAATATCTTGCTTAAAAGAAATAGCAAAGACCCAAATATTCATGTGTTCCACAGATAAAATCTCTTTCAAAAATCTAGATCTAAACCAGTCCGTTGCTACTACCCAGCTCTGCTTTTCATCAGCACGGTTCTCATCATCTTGTGCCACACACATTAGGAGCCAATTGTGTGTATCACTCCCCTCTCCTTATGCATTACATTGCAATAATCTTGTCATCTCAGTTGGATTTGGAGAATACCTTTATATAAACACAAATTCTGCATAATATGTAAAGTCATTGATATTCTTTTATTAGCTTCAATTTAGTGGGTAACATTTTTTCTGATCTTTTCACGTATTCATTCCCTCATTCATTCACACACTCAAGCATTCATGCATCCATTCAACAAACATTGATTACGTGCTCAAAATGTACAAGCACTATTCTAGATGCAAAGGATAAAAATAGAAATAAGACAAAATTACAGACTTCAAGAAACTCACAGCCTAATAAGGGAGCCAGGAGAGTAAACAATTGGAGTTCACTGTGGTAGGTATGGAGACGGTTACACACAAAAATGGTTTGAGGGGCACAGAGAGGTGATCTGTTTCTGTCTCAGAGGGTGGGGAAGGCCTCCTACAGAAGGAGCTCCCAGAGCTGAGCACAACAGGAAGAAGAGTATTTGGGTATTGCAGGTACGGGGAAGAGCATGGGCAAAGGACAGACAAATAAGAGCACACTATGCATTTGGAGAACTACGGGAAACATGGTACAACCGGAGGTTCTTCAATTATTCTATGGCTGGTTCTATCTCACAATCCAGGCCCTGGACATCCCATAAGTGATAGAGGGGAATGTATTGTTCTCAGTCATGTAAGTAAAACCACATTCTATATGGAATCTGTACCAAGGTGCCTTTGAAACTTTGACTATTTGAGGAATATCACATAGAGAACAGCATGAAATCAAAGTTGGGGTCTGATCTACCCAAGGTCTGTATTCCTCATATTTCATTACTGTTATACTCCAGGGGGCAACAGGTAAGAACAGCCTACTTATTCATCAAATCTAGGTGATCACTGAGCCCATCTCCATTATTATTTAAACTTTTTATATAGAAATACTTTGAAATCAGCATTTTCAAATACACTGTTGGGTGGGCAGGTTTTCCCATTCCCCCCTTCCTGACTATTCAGACTTGGTGCAGTCCAGTCCACAGAAGGGTGACAGCCAGCCTTATAGGCTTCTTAACAACAACCCCATACACTAACAAGACGTGTTTGGAAATAGTCTCTGAAAATTCTACACCCAAGTCCCTGCAGGGTCAGCTCTTCCCTGAGGCCCCTGCTGAGAAGACCTGCATAAAGGACTTTGTGAACTGGGGCCAGAGGAGATGAAATGAAGCACAACAAAACTCATACCGAATCCTCCCTAGGGTCACCCTACTGCCTGGAATTCTGTTGTCATTTACCCCAAAATCACATCCTTGTTTCTACTTGGGAATTTTTCAGAGATGCCAAGAATTCAAAATGACTCATTTATCTCTTTTGGCTCCTGACCAATCGCGGAATCCTCTCTAAGACATCATTTCTTCATTCATCCAATTTTCACCCATTCAGTAAGCATCACTTCCTCATTTCTGCTCACCTATTGAAGCCAGTCCAATCAGCCTTTTGCCCGTTACTCCACTAAAAACATACCTGTGAGGGTCGCAATGACCTCTCTGATGTCAAATCCTGTGGTCAATTCTCGGTCCTCATCTCGGCACTGATGATCACTGCCTCCCACTGAAACACTTTCTGCACTTGGCTTCCATCACACCACACTTCCTCCTACCTCACTGATCGTTCCTTCTCAGTTTCTTTTTCTCAGAATGTTGGAAGTCCCCTGGGTTTGTCCCTCTACAATTTGCCCATCCAGTCCATTATTTTTTTCTTTTTACTTTTTTAAAACGTTTTCTTTCTTTTGTGTGTGTGCTTTGTTTTCGTTTTTTTTAAAAGTCCATTACTTTAAATATCATCAACTCTCGCCCTGATGTGTCCCCTGAACTCCTGACTTGGAAGTTGGAGAGGGTTTCTTTTCCTAGAGGTGCTGATGTTTCAGTTGGGCACTAAAGGAGGAGATGGATTGGCTAAGAGGAAAAGTGGTTTTTTTGGTAAGGGGACTAGAATGAAAAAAGGCATGAAGGTATGAAAAGGAAAACTATCTTCAGAAAGAAAAGTCTGGAATAGACTGGAAATGACTAGTAGGGTAGGTTGTAGGTATATTGTGAAGAACTTTGATTTACAGCTAAGGAATCTGGAGTTTATAGTGAAGACAATTAAGCAATTATAGAGGTTCCTACAGAGGGGAGAGGTGATTATTCGTATTAAAATATAAAATAAAATAAAATCTTTAGTGGCAGGATGAAGGTTGAGCTACAGCAAGGGGAGGCTAGAGCCAGGAAAGCCAATTAGAAGGTTACTGTAATAGTCTAAAGAACCGATTAAGGTCTGAATCACCATAGCAGCAGTGGGAAGTAGTGACAAATCCAAGGGAGATTTAGAAGTAGCATTGGGGCCATAGTTATTGATTAGACAGAGGTAGGAGAGACAGGCCAAGGTTGAAATGCAAGACATTAGCTAAGCTAAATACGGGAAGAGAGCAAGTACGAAGGGGATGATTAGTAGCACATTAAGCTTGCAGTGATTGTAGGATGTCCAGCAGGAATGAATGACAGGTCTGCAGTTCAGGAAGAGGTTTGGCCTGAATGTGCAGGTTCAGAAGTCCCTGGTTGGTGGCAGCTAAGTCCTCATAATGGATGGGGTATCCTGGGGAGAACAAACAGTGAGAAGAGTGCCAAGCACAGAACCCTAAAAAAAAAACCCATGCAGGCAGCTGTCAGAGGAGAAGGAGCTGGGAGAGGAGCCTGGAAAGGAGCAGTCAGAGAGGTAGCATGAGAACAGGACAGACTGAGGTGTGCAAGTAAAGAGAGAAGAGACCTTCAAAGAGGAAATGATCAACAATTCTCCCTAGAGTAGGAGGACGTATAAGATAAGGTTTGGTAATTAGAATATCTGATGAGCAGAGTTTTCTAGAGAGTTAGAAGTCAGCCTGGAATGAATTGAGTGAAGATTCTTTCTGAAGTTTGGCTCCGAAGGAAGCAGGTAATGATTGGGAAGAAAGGAGAGATGAGCAAAGGTACAGGGTTTTTATTTCATTTTTTTAAATAGGTTGGTAGTCTGGAGGATAACAGGTGGCTGTTTGGCTTCTGCTCGAACATCTCTTGTGAGCTTACTACACCACAAGACAATCTCTTGAGTTTTTGCACAACAACACAACCAGTTCAGCTCAACATGTACTTGTTGAGAGCTTGCTATGTCTAAAGCATCAGGCTTGGCATTTCAGTGCCTAAAAAGATATGCAAGGCACAGTCATGTTTCAGTTTTTCATTTATTGGTCCGAATCTGCCTACTTCCAATCATAGTTCTCTGTTCTCTGGAGCTACACACAATATAAAAAGAATTTCTTCCATATAGCAGCCCTTCAGCTAACTGAAGATGGTTTTCAGCCACCTCTAGGGTTTTCCCACTTGTTTCACTTTTGGAAAATAGGCCAGTCTTTCTGTATGCATGCATGTATGTATACATGTATTTTGTTACTAGCTGGCTGTTCTTTGAATATACATAGCCTAGTCCCTTTTAAAATGGGGTACTCAGAATAAATCACAATTCTCCCCTCCTGGTATAACCAGTGTGCAAACCAGTAGAATTCTCCTTTTTCCACGACACAGTCCTTCTGTTAATGCCACCCGAGATTGTATGAGTGTTCTGAGAGCCATAGTGCTGACTCATGGTGCTTCAAAATCCATTCAGATCCTGAGATCTTTTGCACTTGAAATATTGATAAACTAGGTCTCCCAAATCTTACGTTTATACAGTCGACTTTTTAAAGACAATTGCAGGATTTTACCTTTCTTCCCTCTAAATATTGTATTTATACATTTGGTTTTTACAAGCCAGTGGAAGAAAGAGCAAGGGCTTAGGAGTCAGATCTAGATTCGAATTCTGGTTTTATGTAGCCCAGTGACTTTGATGTGTCATATGATCTCTCTGACTCTCAACTTGCTCATCAGTGCAAATAGGGATAATCCTGTCTACTTTGCAAAGTGGTTCAGAGGCTGAAATGAGGGCAGTATATTAGTACCTAATATAAGTGCTCAATAAATGTTGGTTTTCTTGCCTTCCTTTTCTTCCATTCTCTCAGCTTTGTATCCTTCACAGAAGTATACCTTTTAAGTCATTACTCAAGATTAATAAATCTTTCTCTTAATAAAAAGAAAAAATAAGTTGACCGTAACAGGAGCCAAGGACTAAAAGAAGATATTTCAGTATCATAGTTAAGCATATAGTTCTGAAACCAAACTTCCTCTGACTGAATCCCAGCTCCTCTACTTACTAGCTATCTAACTGGAAGCAAGTTCATAAATCATCAGGAGCCTTGGTTTACCTATAAAGTGTAAAATGGGCATGATAACAGTATCTGTTTCTCCAGCTATTGGCGAAGATTAATTGAGATGACAGATGGAAAGCACTTCTGCACAGAACCTTGCATATAATAAGCACTCAGTAAATGGTATTATTATTACCACTTAAAAACCTGCAGGTAAACAACATCCTATGAATCCACACTTCTGTGTATAATCATATCATCCACTAATAATACAATATAATATTGTCCCATGTTCCATTATGTTGTCCACCAGGATCCAATGAGAACCTCTGTCCAATGCTAGGTATGACAAACATGCCTCTAATCTTCCGACCTAGTCACCTTATCTACCAAAAAATTAAAGTAGCTATAGGCTCTTGGACATCTATGACCTCAGGGTCCACTTCTGGGTTATGGGAAGAATAATAATACTGACCTTGGAGGTCTGCAATGAGGATTACATGTTTTAACTCATATGGGAGATAAGGAAATGGGAATAGTTTGGAAGTACTTAAGTGAACTCAGGTTGGCTCCTGTTGATACCAATCTTCTTTTCCTAAGAAAACTAAGCTTATCAGTCTAAAGGATTTCCTTTTTTTTTTTTCCTTTTTGTCTTTTTTACTGACCGGTAACGGGATCGCAACCCTCAGTGTCACGCCCGTACCGGGGACCGGCAATGGGATTGCAACCCTCGGTGTTGCGCCCGCACCGCGCTCAGCCAGTGAGCGGGAACCGGTCTCCACATGGGATCTGAACCCTCGGCGGAAGCGCCACCATGCTCCCAAGTGGCACACTCTCCAGTGCGCCACCGGGCCGGCCCTAAAGGATTTCCTTTTAAGAGCTGGCATGGCTGCCTAATCCCAGGATGGTACTTGTCCCATACTCAGTGATTCCTCACAAGTCTATGTTGCACCTGGAATTTGCTTTTGTATTCTTGGATATAGTTTATATGGCTCAGAAGACTTGAATCTTATTTAAATTTGAATCTCACTTAAATTTAAATTTAAGTCTCATTAAAATTTATCCTTTCATCGTTCACCTTGGGCTCCCATTCCATCTTAAATTTCTTTTTTATCCTGACTATAGAAGCATGCATGTCTATTGAGGTGGATTTAGAATAGAAATCATGAGGAAGAAAATAAAATCAATTTTAATTCCACTACCAAGATATCACCACTATTAATATTTTTTCTGTGTAACTGTAGTCTTTTTTTTCTGAGAAAATACATTTAAAAATAAATGACCAACATTTTCTGTATCATAACACCTTCCTTAACCTGCTTTTTATTGGATGCACCAATTTCATCATAGAATATACCACAATTTATGCAATAATTCTTTTTGGACACTTAGGTTATCTCCAGTTATTCTATATTATAAAGAACACTGCACTAAATATTCTTTTGCATTAAATTTTTTCAGTGTTTCTGGTTATTTTCTTAGGGTATAGTTTTAAAAATGAAATTACTGTGATAAATCATTCATGTATATTAAGGTTTTTAACTCACAATGCCAAATAGCTCTCTAGCTATACTCCCCATATCGAATGAGTGTGGTTATTTCCTTGTATCTTTATCCATGCAAGATACCATTTTAAGTTTGCGACAACTTGCTAGGCACAAAGATATCTTAATTTTACCTTAATGTGCATTTTAATTATTGGTATGACTGAAACGTTTTCATTTTCATTAACTGTTGAATTCCTTTTTTTTCTTTTTGCCTTTGGATGTTCTTTACTCATTCCTCTTTTGAGATATTGTCTTTTTCTTATAAGTGTATAAGAGCTCTTTATATATTGAGGACACTACTCTTTGTATATATATATAAAGTTCTAAAATCTCTCACTTATTTTTCAATTTGTGGTACTGTTTTATCTACACAATTTTAAAAGTTCTAAATAATCAAAGATATTAATATTTTTCCTTTATAAACCATAACCTTTAGTGTTCTGTTCATGAAAGCCTTTACTACCCTAAGGTCAAGAAATGCTTAACAGTATTTTTATCTTTTCAATAGATATCACTTCTCTTGTATGGGTCATTTTTCACATTTAACTCTGTAATCCATCTGACATGTATTTCATTCTATCTTAGCCATGTTTGTTTCATTTTTTTTTAATCAGAGAGGATGATTTTTTTTTTCAAGAAATAGAAACTGTAACTCGAATTGGCTTAAACAAAAAAATAGAATTTATGGGCTCCCATGAGTGAAAAATTCGAAGGCTTCAGGCCGGGTTTGGTCAGGTGGCTCACACAATGTGGACAGTACCTGGCTTTTCCCTGTTCATTTCTTTGCTCTAGTCCCTGGTGACAGGTCTGTTCTCAACAGGCTCTTCCCTCAAGGTCCCAGGTGGTGGCCAAGAACACTCAGACTTACATGCTTCTTCATTCAGTTCCAGCAGGAAAGTGTCTTTGACCTAGCACTCCCAGAAAAAGGGAGTTAGGTCACATGCCTATACCTGAGTCAGTCACTGGAGCCAAAGGGATGACATTCAGTGAGAGGCCACATGCCCTTCCCCCTGGAAATAAAGGTGGAGTCAGCTTTCCCAGAACTCCATGGGCCCCCACAGGAAGGACAGGTGGAGCATGTGTGAGGGTATGAATAAGAAAAGGACTCTATCCTCAAGTATCAAGATCACTGTTTTTAGTAGAAAATGACAAATTCTCTGCCATTTGAAAACCCATTTGTTTCACCACTATTAATGTGGAAGATACTAGAGTTAAAATCATGAAAAGACACTGTCCCTTCCCTTTATGTTCAAGCTGCATACGGATCACTTGGCACATCACAGTTCCTACAGGGCTGCTCATACGTGGTTGGAACAGTTTCCTCCATGACCAACTGACCTACAGGTTCTCTGAATTCCCTCTTTAACATGGGTCCCCTAGACCTAGTAGAAAGAGACCACAGCTCCAACTCCCCCCTGAATTTATTCTGGTAAAGTCTCTAGCTCCTAGCTACCTTGTTCTCTGTTTACTTATCTGGACCATTCTTTATCCTTTTTTTTTTTCAAACTCAGGGTCTTGTTTATTCCACTTTGCAATGTCTTCTTCTGACTTGTGATCCCAGACCCATATCTTGATCTAAATGCCTTCTCAGAGAAGCCTTCTGTGGGATCAATCAAAGCTACATAAGTTGGACCCTGGAGCACCAGGGCTTTAGGTGACTTGGCTTCTGTGAGCCAGCAATGGTCTCCTCACCCCTTCTTAGAAGGTTTTGACCATGGTTTTCCTTTTCTGTCTCAGTCTTGTCTCTAGTATCTGCCACTCTCTTGTTCCTCAATAGCCCTCATCCACTCTCCTCTGCACCCTCCATGGGGCAATACGCTTCTGGATGTGGCCTCCAAACTCTTTTCTGACTCTTTCCTACACCTTTTGGTGGTCACTGGCAGCACCACGACTTTCAGGACACAAAGTGGACCCCTCTGTGCTGAGGGTAATTGATACTGCCAGAGCTAAGTGAACGAAATTCCATATTTCCTCTCTTTGGAGACCGACTATGGTAGGATACACCTCCATTTAGTGACTGTTTTGAGAGCCCTTCCCAAAATTACTATGATGTGAAACACACTTATTGAAGATACATTCTGATTTTATAAATATTAAAAATGCAGGGGTGGTGGTGCTGTACCTTAGAAGCTAGGAAATGCTATAGTTGAATGATGCTGTTTTTCATTTAGCAATTAACATTAGGTAGTCTGCCCATTCAACAGCACTATCCCTTCTCCATTACTATTCTTTACTATAAACATAAGCAAAAACAAACCAAATTCATTGTCTTCAATACTTTTCCCAGACCCCAGGTGTCTGTGGACATTGGTCCTTCTGGCATCGCTCTCAGAGGTGGGAGCACTTCCTTTAGAAGGAGGCCTCGTTACAGCCCTTCTCCTGCCTTTCATACGTGTCCTTTAGCAAGTGATACGAGCTTCTCAGAACACTTCCTGAGCAACCACATTGGTCTTTCTTACATGCTCACCTTTTCTTCATTGAAATCACCGATTTCATAAGAATGTCATTTTACTTCAAGTCATTTTATTCCTCTTGAGCTTTATTTCCTAGTTCCTGGTCAGACAGTCTCAGGTCTGTATTTTCTCTTGCTCATCATCTTCACGTCAGGTTAGAAAGTGCAGAATTGCCTTCTCTGGCTATTGCAAATTCAAGGATTCCCTGGTCACTTACTTTAAGCTGTTTGTCACTTCTACTTTGCCAACACATTCTTCTTAGCTGGTTAGAATTAAGCATAGAATAGTACCTCTTCAATAAGCAATTAGTCTAAATTTAAGTCATGCCAATTTTATTTGATGCTTACTTTCCAGCAGAATGAGATTGTCAGTAAATGTCAGACAGACTGAAGTTTTCCATTACCCCTAGATTGTGCCCCTGTGCCAATAATTTTGTCATTTGTATTGGGAAAGCATTATTGATGTTGCCATAACAGGACTACAAGGTATGCTAGAACTAGTTGGCAACATGTGGCCAGTGGAGAGAGGGCATGAGCCAAGGCTGGGGTGGGAGGGATACTCTCCAGGACAGGGGCTGTGAATACAGAAGCCAGCCAGGATTAGGGCAGCTGGGCTGTGCAAGGCCTGTTATCTCACACCAATGTAAAGTTCAGGAGGCTATCTATACCAAGCAGTCCAGCCTTACTCCAGCAGCAGATCATCCATGAAGAGTAAGACACATGTGTTCTGTGGTTTCAGGACATCACAGCAGGGTATGGGCAGCAGGATACAACCCTCTGGGGAAGACGGCTGGTCAGAGATAAGCTAACCAAGATATTAGAGTCACAGTGAAGTAAGCAGGGGTTCAGGACACAGTCCCACATCCAAAGGGAGACTGGAATACAAGGCAGAATGGGCAGAGACTGAAGGTGTTGAAGTCAAGGTGGAAGACCAGAACTGCGCAAACAGAAGGGTGAAGAAGCATGAAAGGAGGGATCTATGGATGTCTAATGCCCACAGATGACCTGCCTGGAAGGAAGCAGGATGGTGAGGCTGATACCCATGATCACTCTTCTTCAGCTGGAACTGGTATTTAAGTATTGGGGAGGCTGGGGAGCTGGCCCTATCTGTGAAGCTCTTCACACACCCAGCAGCTGGCAACCAGACAAAGGCAAGACAACTGGCCAGGTGCCTTACTGTATGCTCCTGTGACAATGTCACTTCTGCTTTTATCTGCACCCAAATATCCTCTACCTGGCGTCAACCCTCAGGTTTGTGGGTTTCCATGTGTCCATGGCTTCTTGACTTTCAAGGTTACTCTTGTTCTGCCTTTCATTGTGTGCTTCTGCACAAGTTATATACCTTCATATCGCTGTAAAACAACAGCTACCATTACCAATTGCTTAGCAAGTCCCAGGTACCACACTAGCTGATTTATGTATAACTATCTTATTTAATTCCCACAACCCCCTTGAGAGATAGGTATGATTATTCCCCTTTTAAAAAGGAAGAAACTGGGGCCAGCCCGGTGGTGCACTGGAGAGTACGCCACTTGGGAGCACGGTGGCGCTCCTGCCGAGGGTTTGGATCCCATGTGGAGATCGGTTCCCGCTCACTGGCTGAGCGCGGTGCGGGCGCGACACCGAGGGTTGCGATCCCGCTACTGGTCAGTAAAAAAGACAAAAAGGAAAAAAAAAAAAAAAAAAGGAAGAAACTGAAGCTTATATGATTTATGTAATCAGCCCAAGATCATACAGCAGGGACACAAAAGAGCTCAGATATAAACTTTTGTCTACCTGCCTATCTGTTGCTGTAAATGACTACATATTTCCATTTATGGGGGCTGGCTAGGTAGCTCAGTTGGCTAGAGCAAGGTGTTGTAACACCAAAGTCAAACGTTCAGATCCCTGTACCAGCCAGCTGCCCCTAATAAATAAATAAATAAATAAATAAATAAATAATATCCATTTATAATGTGATATGCCCAAACAATTTGTTCAGATCCCTGTACCAGCCAGCTGCCCCTAATAAATAAATAAATAAATAAATAAATAATATCCATTTATAATGTGATATGCCCAAACAATTCTCATTGAACTTATCAGCCACTAAGTTTTTCGTCTGTGTGTGTCTGTCTGTCTGCCTATCTATCTATCTATCTATCTATCTAATTATCCTATTTTATCTGTAACTCCATTCCATACTGTATTATGTAAGAAGTAGATCTTTAATACGTATGAATTAATGCAGTTTTAAATGGGATTGGACCTACTGAGCCCTCTTGGTTTGGGTACTTATAAAGTCAAGTAGTAAGAATACTTCAGTTTGCTCTGTAAACATACTACGTTCGTGCACATGTACATTACAAGGAAGAGAAAAAGCAAAATGTTCAATGAATACCGAACCAAGGGGATATACTTTATTTCCAAATAAGGCAGAGGTAGGCAAAGGTGTTTATATGGTGAAGTAAATTTGAAAAGTTAAAACAAAGATGAAGGGATACATATAAAACAAATTATTTTCTTTAGAAGTCCAAATCTGAAAATCTTTCTCATGACATTATCTTCATGTTTGTCTAAATCAGAGGTTGTCAAACTACTGTCCGCAGGCCAAATCCAGCCCACACCCTGTTTTTGTAAGGCCTGTGAGCTAAAAATGGTTTTTGCATTTTTAACTGGTTAGGAAAAAAATCAAAAGAAGAATGATATTTTATATGAAATTCAAATTTCAGTATCTGTAAATAAAGTTTTATTGAAACACAGCTGTGTTCATTCATTTAGGTATTGTCTATGACTGTTTTCACACTACAACAGCAGGACTGAGTAATTGGAACAGAGACTGTATGGCCAGAAAAACCTAAAACATTTCCTATCTGGCCTTTTAGAGAAAACGTTTACTGACCTCTGGTCTACTTAAATAATACAGGATGTCATGACATTTTTAATATTGTTTAAACTACATCTATTATCCTGGTTTCTAAAATTTCTAATTCTGGACACTTTCTTTTGTTATGTAGATTTTCATGTTTCCAGAACAAAGTCAAAACTTTTCTCCTGATAGCAGCAGCAGAAACAATAACACACTGAGAAGCTGGCGGTTTGTCTAGGAGGTTAGGAGTCTCTTCCTGCCAAAGTCATCTTTCCCTTTGATGGGAAGCTGGGGCTGGGCTCCCTATGAGTGGTTACAGTGTATTACAGAACTGCAGAGGCACCAAAACAGATTTCCCACATCCCATCAAATGATTCAGGGTGGTGTGATGGAGTCAGAAAGACGAGGAAAAGCAAATTGCTTTTTTTGTCATCACGTACGACCTAAATAAAAATAAGAGTGACTCAGATCGACCAGACACAGGCGAATATCACTTATCAACATGTTTTCTGAAAGCACTTAACATGGCAGGAATGTGGTATCATGAGAGCTCAATCAATGCATTAGGTAGAGTTAAAAAAGGGTTGGGGGGAGTAGAACCTTCTTATGTTTCATGACATCAAGTTTGGTTTGCAGTAAACTTTGAGGAAATGTGTCATTTATTTATTTTTTGAGACCCAGACGTAAATTCTACTGTCTTTCTGTATGTCTTTCTCTGTGTGTATCTTTGCCTCTCTCTCCATCTTAACTGATCATTTACTGTTTCAAGTTTACTGATCATTTATTATATGGGAGGCACAGGGAAACCCCTGGAGAGACAAAAAGAAATAAAATAATGCCAACTGTCAAGGAGTTTAAGGCTTCTGAGAGAAACAAGTTATAAGGATCTTCCTCAACCTTTTGGTAATGTTGATCCTCACTACAGTCTTCTCTTGGTTTCTTTTGGCCCCACAGTCTCCTGGTTTTATTTCTCTGGTTTCTGATTCTCAGTCTCCGTTACCAGCTTTCTTTTCTATCCAATCTCTAAATGACCAGAGTTTAGTCTTGGGCCCACTTTCCTTTTGATTCCATCTGCCCTCCCTAGGCAATCTTCTTCCAAATATATAAATCCAGTTTCAGCAGCTCTTCTGAACTTCAGACCCATATCTACAAGTCTACAGGCCAGAGTTTAGTCTTGGGCCCACTTTCCTTTTGATTCCATCTGCCCTCCCTAGGCAATCTTCTTCCAGATATATAAATCCAGTTTCAGCAGCTCTTCTGAACTTCAGACCCATATCTACAAGTCTACAGGGGACATCTCCACTTAGAACTTTTGATCTTACCCTGCAATTCTGTCACTGTCCCAGGATTCTCCATTGCGGTAAAGGGACACCTCTGCTCATGCATTTTGGAAAACTCTCAAGTCAACCGCAACACCATCTCTCTCTCCATAACCTGCCATTTCCAATCAATCATCAAATTCTTTAAAATAACTCTTGACTGTGATTATTTTTCTCCTTGTGCACGCCACCCCCAGATCCAGGCAACCATCATCTCTCACAGGAATCACTGAAATATACGCGCAACCTGCCTCCCCACATCTGCTCTGTTCTATCTTCCCACAGATAATGTTTTTCAGGCCAAAAAAGGTAAGTAGTATTTTAAAAAGAAACACAATACTAGCAAAATACACATGTTGTTCTTCATCTTAATTTTTCAACTTAGTTACGTGCGGTGAAGGTCTTTTCACATCAGTACATCTAGAATTGCCTCACAAATTTTAACAGCTGCCTACCTTCCAGTTGTATAACTCTACCATAATTTATGTAATCACTTCTCTATTGATGGCTGTTTTCAGTCTTTAACTACTACAAATAATGCTTCAGTGAAGGTCCAAGAAGAGCCATCCTTGCATATACTATTGGATAAATATATAAAAGTATATCTATTGGATAAATATATAAAAGTAGAATTGCTAGGTCAAAGGCTTTGTACAGTGAAAAATTTGATAAATACTGCCAGGTTGCCCTACACAGAGGTTGTACCAACTTTCACTCCTGCTGACAGTGTAAGAAAATGCCTGCTTCCCAGTCCGGCCAGCCAAGTACGTTATGAAACTTTTTTGATTTCTGTCAACTTGATATGTAAAAAATATTTCTCACTGCAACTGCAATGTGCCCGTCTCTCGTTATGAGAAAGGGTGAGCATTTTTACATATTTTAAAGATCCTTTGTATTTCCTTGATTGCAATTTATTTGTCCTACCCTTTGCCCAATTTTCCGGAATTTTTGATGTTTTTCTTATTGATTTGTAGGAGCATTTTGATTTCTTCTTAAATAAACTAATTTTCTGGTTCCGTCAGATGTCCTGGCATTTTTAAAAAGTCATGATTTAGTCAGTTTTTTGTTCTAATAATAAGTAATCATCATGGGCTAACTCTATTATAGAGGAGCCAACGTGTAAAGTTTATGGATTGATTTGTAGAAGTCCTGACTTCCTGAATATAGGTTGCTAAGACTGCCTTACCTATATTATTTCATTTCATTTGCCTGCTAGTCCTGTGAGGCACATGTCTTAGTCTATTTTGTGTTGCTATAACAGAATACCTGAGATGGGTATTTTATAAAGAAAAAGGTTTATTTGGTTCATGATTCTGGGGCAGCTACATCTGCAGGGCCTCGGGCTGCTTCCATTCATGGCAGAAAACCAAAGGAGAACTGGCATGTGCGAGAGATCACATGGCGAGAGAGGAAGCAAGAGAGAGGGACTGAGGAAGCTAGACTCTTTTTAACAACCTGCTCTCCCTGGAACACTCACTCCCCAGAAAGGCCATGACCCAAACACCTCCCACTAGACCCCACCTCCCAACATTGCCACATAGGGAATCAAATTCAACATGAATTTTGGAATAAATATCCAAACTATAGCAGCATGTAGTATTATTAACCACAGAGCAAAGCTCAGAGAATGTGAATGTCCAAGGCCACACGGCTCGTAACTCTTCCACTTCTGAAACCTTAAAAGCCTGGTAATCCATTGCCACTGGCGATTCCTCAAAAACACCAGACTTCGATCCTTAATGCCTCTAATGTCTAGTAATCTGCTGCTCCTGTGTTTTTCCTTCTACAAATATCCAACAACCCTTTCTAAGTGCCTACTATGTGCCAAGAATCCTCACAGAGATTACATTTTAGAGTGGTTCTCAACCATAAGCAATAAAAACAAATAGTAATAAAGTTTCAGTAATCAAGTTCTACTACTATGAAAAAAATCCACAGGATGATTGGAAAGGTGGACAGACAAGGATACTTCAAGTGGAGTGGTCAGAAAGGGCCTTTTTTTTTTTTTTTTGGAAACTGGCTTGTTATGGGGATCCAAATCCTTGACCTTCGTGTTGTCTGCACCACACTCTTCCAACTCAGCTAACTGGCCAGCCAGGAAGAACCTCTTTGAGAAGGTGACAATTAAAGAGCAAAATGACAAAAAGAATATTCCAGGAAAAAGGAGTATCTGGGATAAGACCTTTAAAACAAGAGCAAATTCAAAGTGTTTGAGGAACAGTAAAAAGGCTGGTGTGACTGGAGTCAGGTAGACTGGTGGGAGATGATGTTGAAGAGGTGGTTTGGGAAGCCACATAGAGCTCTGCAGGCCAGGAATGGGGACTTGACCTTATTCCAAGTGCAATCAGGAAGATACGAATGGATTCTAAGAAGAGAAGATGTATGATCTGATTTATGATTTATGCCACTCGAGCTGTGCTGTGGAGAAAGGGACAAGAGCAGGAGCAGGAAAACAATTTAGAAAGCTATTATAGGAGCACAGAAGAGAGATGGTGGTGGTTTGTATTAGGGTGGTAGCAGTGGAGATAGAAAGAGACAGATTTTGGAAAGGTTTCCGAGGTAGAGTTGACCTGAATTCCTCATGGATTGGATGTGAAAACGGGAAAAGAGAAGAATCAAGAATGTCTACATGCTTTTTGGCTTGAGCAACTACTGAATGGTCATGCCATTTAATTTGAAGAAGACTAAAAGAATCATGAATTCTGTATTACTGTAGTGTTTCCTTCTTTTCCTATACAGCGTTAACCTCGCAGACCATGAATTTAACTACTCTCTTCCCAGCACCTTTATTTTCCTTCCCTACTTGCCCTTGAGTCCTTCTTATCTAAAGAACTTCCTCTGTCTGCTTCCTCTGCTCCTGTCCACTCCTCAACCCACTGCAGCCTGGTTACTCTCCCCATTTTACCAATAAACTCCCTCTTGCCGAACACACCGATGACCTCCTTGTTGCTAAACCCAGGGACTTTTCAGTCCTCACTTTTCTTGACCACTCTCTAGCATTTAATACTGTTGATATTTCCTCCCCTGGCTTCTCTGCAACCACTTGTTCCTGGTCCTCCTACCTCTCTGTACCTCTCTATTCTTCCCCTTATTCTTATCTTTCTTTCCTTATTTTTTAAATATTGCTATTTTCATAGGGCTCCATAGTAGGTCTTTTTTTCCTATACCTTCTCTCTAGGGGATTTCATCTACTTCCATGAACTATCACTTATTCTGATAACTCCAGCATAGATCTCTCTCCTGAGTTCTAGACACCCCCTGTTCAATTATGTAGTAGACAGCTTCACTGAGACATCCCATGGACCCGCCAAACTCAACATGTTTAAAATTAAACTCATTTCCTTCCCTCTACAACCTCCTTGTCCTTCTGAGGTCCCCATCTTGGTAAGTGATACCACCATCCTCCTATTTACCTAAGCCATAAATCTCCTCCCATTCTTTAATCCTGCAGAAATAACCAGTAATCAAATTCAGTTGGTTTTACATCCTTAATATATTTTGAATCCTTCTCTTCTCTCCATTTCCATTCTTGCTGCCTTAGTTTAGACATCCATCATTTCTTTCCTATAATGTTAAAACAACCTCCTAACTAGTCTCCCTGCTGACAGTGTTACTTAATAAATTCTCCAAACTAGAGTGATCTTTCTAAAATGGACATTTGAACACTTCACTATGTTCCTTAAAATCCATCAATGGCTGTCCATTGGCCGTAAGATAAGTTCAAACTTCTTAGGAAGACACATGAGACCTTTCACAATACAAGACAATGCTCACCTTGCTGGATGTATCCTTCAGGGCTTTCACCACGCATTCACACAATGTATTTACTGAGAACCTACTACAGTACTTGCTGGGCACTGTTCTTCACCCTCAACTCATTGGGAACATATTTTTACTTCAAGGTCTTTACACATAGTCCTTTGTTTGCCTGGAATACCTTTCCCTTTAACTTGCCCACTTGTATGGCTTATTTCTAATTATCCTTCAAAACTCATCTCAAGATTCATCTTCTGTGGTTGGAGACCCTGACTACACCCAGTCAGGCAGGTGTAGGTACCCTCCCTGTGAGCTCTCCTGAAGATATCTTCTCCCTGTTGTATGATCAACTGTGGACTCATCTGTCTCCTTATTATACTATAAGTTCCTTCAGAGGAGAGATTGTGTCTTATTCATGTTTGTATTCCCAGTGCCTACCACGGTACCTGACACGGAACAAGCACTCAACAATGAATAGATAAAGTGGCAGAGTTGGGTTTCAATGCCAGGTCTTTTCTCTCTGGTACAAATCTCACATTTCTTCATACTATTTCTTAATATCTTGAATCTGAAAAATTCTAAAATCTGACCTAGGTATATTTTTGCCTAGTACCTGACATGGAACAAGCACTCAACAATGAATAGATAAAGTGGCAGAGTTGGGTTTCAATGCCAGGTCTTTTCTCTCTGGTACAAATCTCACATTTCTTCACACTATTTCTTAATATCTTGAATCTGAAAAATTCTAAAATCTGACCTAGGTATATTTTTGCCTATCACTAATTAAAATACAGGTAAATAGGTTATTAGCTCCATGAGGAGTCAGTTGATTATTTCTTGTTATTATTTCCTTCCTCCATCCTTCTAACACTTTGCTCATCAAAGTACTTTGGGTTAACTACACCTAAAATGACTGAAATGTTGAATGAATGAGTTATTCAATTATATGCAGTAAACTGGTGGCATTTTACCACCTCCCCAAATAAATAAAAAATAAAATTACTGAAAGACCTTTCTCTACACTTTTTCATCCATTTGTACCTCTTATGTCATTGCTTCCCCCACATCGTCAAAGCAAGGAGAGAGTAAGTACATCGGGAGCAAGGTAGATTTTATACGTCTGGCAACTGACACTAAAAACTGATGCATCAACCGCAAATCATCTCCTCTTATCATTTCCTCCAAGGGCTCAATGGAGAGGTATTAAAGGTTCAGTGCTAAAATTTAACATTGCAAAATTCAGCTAAAATTGAAATTTTGTGTAGTGAGTTCAGTCTAACCACAGAATTTTGTAAATGAAGTAATCTTAGAGATCCATCAGTCAAGCACTTTCATTTAATCTTCCATGAGGAAACTGACATGAGAAAACCTACAATGATTCACCCAAGGTCATCCAGTCTATAAGAGAAGTGGGAGCACATTTCCTGATGCTCAGTGGCTGATATTTCCCTAATGCCATATACATCCTTTTCAAAGGGCTTTATGTTCCATCTAAACAGATTATCTACATCAGAACAAATCTAACTATTTACACAGTGCTTATGTTAACAATATTGCTTTTGTGATATCCTTGTTATAAAGAGGAAGGAACTGGGGAAAAAAATGCAAGGTTGACTTGTCCAGGGACATAGGGGAATTGGTAAAACAGACAATTAGTACACAGAGCGATGGGGTTTCCTACTTGTAGTGTAGCCTTGTAATCACACTCTGTTCTCTGAGTGCCACAATGTTAACCCAAGCTTATTTGTCTTTCCTGGGCCTGGATTCCATTACATTCTATGCCTTATTTAGTCTAAATGGTTTCCCCAACTTCAATGTGTATTTTTTGTGCTTTCTTTTAGAAATATCATACTTAAATGTATTCTCTACTTGAGTTTGTTTTAGTTTCAAAGAGGAGGAATGAAGATTCTGGGTAAAAGAAATAAAGATGATGAGTTTTTCTAGGCTTTACATTTCAAGAATGGTTTTCTCAAATGGCAACTGGCAGTCTACTTTATTCCTCCAATGATGACGTTTTCCATGGGAATTAGAATTTAATTGGGATAATTTGTTTTCAACGGAAAGCAAAGATTTCTTTCCAAGAGGATCATTTCGATAATGTTTTACCAGCTAGTGCTACGAGACCAAATATAAACCGGTTCTGAGAAACAGGAAGTGAACCTGGCTGGTCTAGTCTGAGTGTCCCTGGCAGTGACGCAAATACAGAATCAAATTAGGAAAACAAGATATGTGGGTGTTAGGCAATCAATAATAATCCAGGATGCTACAACATAAGCAAGAATGCCTTTAACCAAATGCCATTCATTTTAATAACACCCTGAGCAGTTTGATGTTCATGTAACACGTCGGTGATTAGAGCGCAGGATGAGCTTGAGTTCCCTAGCAACAGCATGTGCTTTTGAGACAGTCATTAGCCTTTCAGTTAATCCCGTCAACCCCTTACCTCTAAATGTATAACTGACATTAAAAAATGATATTTTAAAAAGGGCTTCGAAATTTCTAAGAGTGAAGGGGAAAGGAATAATAATAATAAAAAAGTTCTTCTGAGAACTGCACTCAGGTGAAAGAAGTCATGTTGCTCTGTGCCCAGCCTGTCCCTACGTTCCACTGCTCTCAGTTCTCGGTTTCTGAATCCCCTAAGGGTAAAGGGCGATGGAGGTGAAACTGTTCAGAGGTGAAGGCAGTCTCCTCATCCCACATGAAGCACTATTGCAACGTCTCTCACAGGTGGGGTGGGCGGTTTGTGTGGAGGGGAGGCTGATAGCCGGGTCGGGAGGGAATATAACACACGTATTCTTTCTCCCTAGTGGAAGGAGCTTGGGGAAGGAGAGTGGTGAGAGGAACGAAGCTTTTTTTCCTATTGATTGTTTAATTGCACCAAAGGCTGTCCGTCCAAGGCCACTGGCCAAGAGCATTATCTTCGTGGCTAAAGTGAGGTTGGGCAGATTTCCCATCCCCTTCCCTAGTTTTAAACAAGACAACCCTGAAAGCGC
Organism: Galeopterus variegatus; assembly: GCF_000696425.1. Lineage (NCBI taxonomy): Eukaryota > Metazoa > Chordata > Mammalia > Dermoptera > Cynocephalidae > Galeopterus > Galeopterus variegatus. The sequence continues at coordinate 70,649 of NW_007729867.1, forward strand.
AGCAAGGCTGTAGGCATCTGGCGTCTGTTGGCTTTTGCTATTCGGCTGTATTCTAAAGCGCCAGGGCTGATGGGATGATGTTTCTTAAACCCTGAATCATTGCCTCCAGCCTGTCTTGGGTTCGGGATGCACAACTCCACCCTCTGTGTAGCCTGGGTCAACTGCGGGGCGTTATTCCATTAGTAATGATTGCTGCGTTGGGCTGGTTGTTCTTATTGTGTCCCGGGTCCCTTTCAGCTGGACACTGGCTCCTTCAGTTGGACTGGGGTGACTCCCAATGCTCCCCACCGCCCACCTACCCCCCCTCCGCGCTCCCTTCCCAAGGCGACCACCTGCGCCACCCCACTTACCATCTGCCCCGCGGGGAGGGCCCCCCGGGGTAGCAGAGCCCTCCCTGCTCCCGGGCGGCTCTGGGGGAGCTCGGTGTTTGCCTCCAGCCCTTCGCTACCGGAGGATCAGGTTCCTCCCCTCCTCCCCCTCGAGCTCCGGCCGCCGCCGCCGCCGCCTTCTTGCATGACACAGCAGAACCGCAGCTGCTGCAGCAAGTCCAAACCATCCGCCCAGGAAGCGCCGCAACCGGGACGCGGGAGGGGCGGAGGGGGCGAGGCAGGGGCCACAGCACGGGGGGATGCTTGGCCCCACTTTGCACCAACCACACACTCCTTTCCCAGCCCCGGGGCACGCGAACAAGATGAGGCTCCAGCTGACCAGGCCAAGCCGAGGAGGAATGCTGGGGCTTGGCTGCAGAAGGGATGGGACCAGAGAGAAGGGTGTGAAGGAGAACCCCAGTAAGGGGCAGCACGTTTCAGGTAAAGAAGGTAAGAAAAAAGAGGCCCAGAAGTCAAGGGCCAGACTGTGAAGGAGATTAAAGGAGGTCAAAGAGAGGTGAGGAGGTAGAGTTGCTGAGAAGAGACATTGAGCTAGGAAAGGAGTGGGGGCGGGGAGGGAGGATTTGGGGAGGCCTGAGCTAAGCATCCAGGCAGAGAAGGGGCTGAGCTGGGAGGCAAGGGCGAAAGGGGGAAGGGGCAGGAGACAGGCAGGTAAACCTTGGGGACGTATTACAGAATGAGAAGGAATGTAGTGGAGCCCATTCATCATGGCTGATGAGGTAAACTGATGAGGTGGGAGGAGATATATTTAAGGCGAAGCCAAGAGAAGTGATGATCTCCCATCACACTCGTCAGTTTCCTGCGAAGTTATTTTTTTTTTCATAATTCCGCCAATCCAAACAGTTTTCCTTATAAAATAGAAAAGCATCAACAAGGACATATATTTAAGGCGAAGCCAAGAGAAGTGATGATCTCCCATCACACTCGTCAGTTTCCTGCGAAGTTATTTTTTTTTTTCATAATTCCGCCAATCCAAACAGTTTTCCTTATAAAATAGAAAAGCATCAACTAAAACACAGAAATAGCCATCCAGCTTAGATTTACAGGATAAAATCGCCATGGTCCCTAAAAACTTTAAGGCAGAGATTTAGGTACGAACCCCTAGAAGGGTTGTGAGTAATACCGACAGCACGCAAAACTCTTACAGTTTCCACTCGTCACTGGACTTGAGTCAGTCTTGCAAAGTGTTTGTTAAATGTTGAGTTAAATGCTAGAAGTGATGACAAAATTAGTGGTTCAAAAGATCATTAACATGCACGTGCTTTTCGCTTTCTCTCTCTGTACATACATACGTATACGTATCTATAGTTTCTAGTGCCTGGCATGTACTGTGTGATTAAGGTATAAATATGTTTTTCTCATTATTTTATTTCCCACCAAACGCGCTCCACACAGTTTACAGCAGACCGGCTTCTTGTCACCATTTGAAAGAATGTGGTCAGAAAGGTAATGCAAAAACTGCCACTTTGGTTTTGTCTGTACCTTCCAGGTCATATCTTCGTACCTCACTTCCTGACACAAACAAGTTTTTACTGTTGTCAGCAACAAAGCCCTAATATAGCTGCGGAAGAGAAAAACTGCATTGCATTTTGCCTCCTGCAAGCATCATCAACACAGTTACGGAGGAATGTAATTCCAGAAAGCCTGAACGCTGGTGGTGATGGTAATTATGTATCAACAGACTGATTCTATTTCTGTTATTGTTTTTTGTCATTTCTCTTGTCCCGGCCATCGGACTGAACTCGCAGAGGGATAAATCCGGTTTTTCTTTTCGACTTTGCAAAACTGAATCAGCCCTGATAGAAAACTCATGGCTCTTGGGGGAAATAAAGTAGGAGCCACGAAATGTCATTTTAACAGAGCGTGGGTTTGGTGACTGTAGGAAAGGATCTGAGGACGCTTCTTCTGCTCGGCTTCCTAGGTAGGAGCACAGGCTCCACGCAGGCACAGACGCCACAGCTCCCGAGTGCCGTGGCTCCCTGATCGGGGCTTCTGCAGCGCCAGAAGCCCCTTCGGGATGCTGCGAGGGGCTCCCGGTGGGCGGTGGTACGAACGCTGCGGCCGCCGCCGCCGCCACCGCCAGTCCTGCTGCTGTTGTTGCTGCTGCAGTCACGTGGGAGCCCCTTTAAGTTTCCATAGAGAGGCCTCTCCGGTGTCACATGATGGACATGATATAATGAAACAACATTGTGGAGAGGAAAGCATTAGGGGAGCCCACGGCTACGAAAACAAGTGAGTGAGAAGAGGTGGGAGGAAGAGAAACTACGCCACCTCTCCTGCAGCTGAGTGCACGCAGCAGCCTGGAGTGACAAGTGGGTGACGCCGGGGGGCAGGGAGCCGGGGGCCCCTGCCGCCGCCCCCCACGCGGAGAACAACTTCCAGCCGGCGGCCCCGGCCAGCACTGCACCTGTCCCCGGAGTCTGCGTCGCTCCTCGTCGTCAGCCCAGGGAGGCTCTCGGAGAGTGTGTTGTACAGATCGACACGCGCATCATTTGTCCCCTCGCCTCCCGCTCGGGAGGCAGGGACAGAGAAGGATTTGAGCGGCGTGTGTTCGGGGCACAGGTAAGTTCTGGGGGGTGGGGAAAGCGGGTCCGGCAGCACTTGGGGATGGGAATGTTCTGGTCTTTTTCTATCTCCGGGAGTGAGAAAAGGCGTCCCCGGCGAGGCAGATGGCTTTGGTTGTCAACTGGAAACGTTTCCCCCGTGGCCTCGGTTATTCCCCCTTCCGCACGCCCCTCGCTCCCACCCCAGGACGCCCCGGGGGCCCTCGCCGCCCCCTGGGAGGGGTCTGCCGTTCCCGGCCGGGATGCTTGGGAGGCGAGCGAGGGAAGGTGGGACTGTGGCGTGAAGCGGGCATGTCGAAGCCATTTCGCCATGTTTGTGTTGCTCAGAGCACTTTTTTCCTCTTTGCGGTGGCTTGATGCCACATGGCTCCTCCGGAGCTGCTGCCGGGCTGAGCGCGAGGGTTTTTTTTCAATGTCCGCATTCCAGCTAATGTTGCGCAGATAAAATTCAAACTTGAGGTAAACAGAAGAGGAGGAGGAGGAGGAGGAGGAGGAGGAGGAGGGAAGGGATGCGGGGGGGGACTGTTTCCATTTCGAGATCCCACCTCTTCACTCCGCTGAGACCAACATCCCGAACCTGGAGACAACTCTCTCCTTTCTCCCACGTCCCCCACCTTCGCTGTCAACAAGAAATGGGCGGGGGGTGGGGGTCATGCTTATTAGAAAGGACGCGGTGTCTCGGTTCTCCAAGGGGAGCAGCAACTCCCTGGAACTCAGGCCTCGGGTTCCGTCCCTCTCCTCGCCGGGAGGGACGCAGGATGCCTCGGTTTGCTCTGGAGATGGGGGTCGGCAGGGCACAGCGCTCCCGGGTGGGGCGAGGGGTGCCTGTCCCCTCTGACTCCCTCTGACTTCGGGAGACCAGACAGTGCGGGCGCAGGTTTGCCGAAGGCGGGGTGGGTGGGGCTCCAGATTTGCAGAAGGCAGGTGACCCAGCCAGCAGGTGTGCGGGTGGGCATTTCTGTTTGGTAAGTCTGTTGCGTTTGGCAGGACGACGTGGGAAGTCTTAAAGTGAGCGCGTGGGGAGAGCTGCGTCTTCTCTGTTTTGCTTTTGGGTCTTTTTTTCTTTTTTTTGCAAATTGGGGAGAAAAATGAAGACCACCCTCCAAACCCCCGTTTTAAATGTCTGTCTCAGCTCGCAGCTAGGCTGCTGCTGGGTGAGTGGCAGAGGATGAGCTTCGTCACGGGAGAACTGAGGCTCCTGACAGCTTGTAGCCATCTCCCGCCTCCCCCGCCCCGGGCGGAAGGTGTGGGTTGGGTGGTCCGAGAAGGGTGACGTCCGCGGCGGGGTGGTGACAAGCTCGGGATCCCTCAGAGCGCGAGGGCTCGCAGCCCCGGTCGCCAGGGAGTGCCGCGGCAATGAGGTGGCGGCCACGTGAGGGGTCTGCGGAAGCGCCGGGGCCAAGTGCGTAGCCGAGTCGTGACGGGGGACACTTAAGGTTTTAAGGTTTTTCTGCTGGCTCTCTTAGACATTCTTCATTTTTTTAAATTCTATTTTTTTTTTTTTTTGTCTGCCTGAGTTATTTCATAAATTCAAGTCTGGAAATTCTTTCTTCTGCTAGCTCTAACCTGCTGCTTAAGCTCTCATTTTTGTTTTTTATTTCACTGAATGTGTCTTTAAGTTCAAGGAGTTCTAGTACATCCTTTTTTAAGTTATTAATCTCTTTGTAAATTTCTTTCTTCCTATCCTGGATGTTTTTTCTTGTATCATTGTGTTGTTTTACAGAGTCATCTCTTATCTCATTGAGTTTCCTTAAGATAGTTACTCAGAATACCTTTTCAGTCATTTCAAGGATTTCTTGTTCTGTAAAGTCTGCTACTTGAGAGTTACTGTATTCTTTTGGCTGTGTCATATTTTCTGATTTTTCATTTTTCTCATATCTCTATGTTGATTTCTGGTCATGTGGTGGATTAGTTTCTTCTTCTATTACTCTGGAGTGGACATTGAGGAGAAAGACTTCTTCCTCTTTTTACAGGCTTCTGCAGTGACTCTCTTTGTGTTAATGAAGTCAAATACATGATGGGTCACCTGCACAATGGTTGTAGATGTTACTGAGGCA
>NW_007729867.1:77114-90708 GCF_000696425.1 Galeopterus variegatus
CGGGAGGCGAGGGCGCGGTGACGCGCGCGGCCCGAGGGCCCGGCGCTCGCGGGGACCGAGGGGGACTCGGCGAGGGGGCGTGTGCCACAGATGGCCCCCGACAGCGCCGGGATGCAGGCGCTGTCTGGTCCTCGGTGAGCAGTGGTTGGGTTGTAGCCGCAACATCCCGACGAGCCTCGCGCCCCCCGTGCTGGAGGGCCGGCCTGTGCTGAGTCGCTCAGAAGCAGTGCGGACCTGACAGGTGTGTGTGTATCAGTGTGGACATACAGAGACCTGCATGTGATTCTTAATCCTGGGTGCATATTATAATAAGCTGGAGGGCTTTAAAAAGAATTCCGATGCCTGGCTCAATCCCAGACCAACTGGACGCGTATCCAGGTAAGGCCTGGGCATAGTTTATTTTTAAAACCCTCTTAAGTAATTTTGATGCACACTGACGAGTGAGAACTTATAAAGGTAACCAGCTTGAAAAAATAGGTAGTTGTGAAATCGTCTGTATTTAGGGACAAAATACGTCACTAGATGGAGTGTCAATGTGCCAGGCACTGTGGCTATGCAAACATGGATATACTTGATGAAATACTGTTACCTCCATTTTACAGTTAGGGAAATTGAAGCTCAGGAGGTTGAGTGAGAGTTAATCGGAGAGGACTCCCTGACTAGTACCAAGAACGCTGATCCCAAAACCCATACTCTCAACCATTACTATGCTGCGTTGAAAAAAAATGTACCTTTACCTAAGGGTCACATGTTGGTGTAAATAGGAATTGTACGTTTGCCTAAGAGCCAGCGAGTTTGTATACATATATTTCTAGTGTTAAGATTTCTGTCTGGAGAGAGGGGAATCTCTTGGTGAGTGCTTTAAGGCCTACAGGCTACCTTTTCTAGAAGTTTCTTGTGAGGAGTGGAGTCAGGGGATCCCTGTAATTTGAAGAGAACAGGTTCCCTGGAAATTGTTTTGAGAATTGAATGTATGTGTACAATGAAGGGAGTAGTTCAGAAGATGCAGATATTTTCTAAATGTTTACATGAGCAGCTACAGAGGTCCTTTAGGTTGCTGGACATAACAATTTTGGTGGTCACAGGCTGGATGTAACCAAAAGTGCAATGCTATGGACAGAATAGCAGAAGTTCTGCTGTGAAAATTTTGGAGGAAAAAAAACTACTACTTTGGTCTGGAGTGCAGGAACTTTGCTTTTATATTCCCGTTTCTCCCTTGACTTATTTGTCTTCTGGTCTGATAAACTCTTGGAGGAAACATTGAGATGTGGGGATAATCTATTTGTTTGGAAAATGTGTTTATTGATATCATCTTTAAGGATATGCCAAATAAAACAGTAAATAGAGGCTTCTCCTTGGAAACAAACTATCCCAGTTACAGTGTTTTTGTGACCAATACATATTATTAAATGGTACTACCACAAATAACTTTCTTTATATTCCTACTGATGATTGCTAACAAATATCGTTAGCTGTGGGCAGACATGAGTATATTATTTATCAGGTTTTAGGGATTGGTTTTCACGTTGCTTGCAGTTTTGGTGAGGAAAGGTTATAGACCCACCCAGGCAATCCTGACATAATAGTGAGTGTTTGTGGTCTGATATAGAAATAGCTCTCACTAAATTCCATCTGTGTATCACTGGCACACAGTAAGCACTTAAGTTTATTGCATTGGTCCCAATTAAATATACTCCCATTTGCGTCGCACTGTTTGTGGTGTTGTTTGCCTGTGTCACCTGTCTTCATTCTGAACTGTCCTCACCCCCTTCTCTGCTACTAGCTACTAGGCTACAAGCACGCATCCTTATGCAGAAAATACAGAATACTATTAACACATTCTTGTGAAAGGAATAGGAAAGAAGAGGCAAAATATGATAACTTTTTCACTTGTTTCCCAATTTCATTCTTCATTGGCCAGTTGGATAGTATGAATTTTCTTGGTTGCTAATATGCATTGGGAGATATGCTCAATGTTGTTATCACTTCATTACCGAATTAGGCTCTTGGGTCCCAGAGTCATAGATATGAACAGTGTACCCAGCAGTAAAGCAAGCAAAGCTTTATTAATAGAGGAGATAGATTTATGCATAAGGGGGGTAGTAGCTACAGGAAAGCTAGCCCCTGGAGGGAAGCTGTTCAAGGTCTTTTATAGGGAAAGGAGTTAAGGGGTGCAGGCCAGTGTCACTGGAGGTGGTCCATTCTATTCTTCCTGGTTGTGTCATGACGCATGCTCAGGGCTGCTCAGTAGGTCCAAGATGGTGGTGGTGTTCATTATTGTCACCCCAAGAAGGTCATTATAGCAGTCACCCTGAGGCTTTGTGTGCATGTGGGAATTCCTAAAGGGGTCTTAAGGTTAATCTGTAATTCTTCCTGGTTGTGTCATGACGCATGCTCAGGGCTGCTCAGTAGGTCCAAGATGGTGGTGGTGTTCATTATTGTCACCCCAAGAAGGTCATTATAGCAGTCACCCTGAGGCTTTGTGTGCATGTGGGAATTCCTAAAGGGGTCTTAAGGTTAATCTGTAACTTCATTTTTACAATTATAGTAAACGAGCCTTGGGGAGGGGTTTGCAACTCAGTGAATATTTGTTCCCCTCTTATCTCAGTTTATTTTATCAGGGCAGGCCATGGAATAATCATGTGTCCTGGGGGAGGGTCTCATGATGGAGGAGTGGAAAAGTAAAAATGTCCTCTGCAGGGAAAATAGAGTCAGTTTGGTTCACAAGCCTAGCCCTGTTCTGTCTCAACTTTTCAACTTATTTGGGAAGGAAGAAGTGGCACTATGTTACAGATGGATGTACAAGGATACTTCAAAAAGTTCACTGAAAGATTTCTTTGAATTCTATTTTTCCACACAGTTTTCAAAGAACATTTGTACTTTTATGTGCTGTAGCAGAGCACAGAGCTTCATCACATTTCATTACGCTATCTGTAATTTTCAGATTTTGTGCTGCAGAGGTATTTGTAGAGCAGCACTGTCCTGTAGAGCTTTCTGAGACGATAGAAGTGATTCGTAAAGCTGCACTATCTCGGACGGTAGCCACTAGCCACTTGAGGCTATTGAGCACTTTAAATGTGGTTAGTGTGATATTTCTAGTGCTGAATTTCTAATTGATTTCAATGTAAATAGCCACTAGCAATTATTGTATCAGACGGCACAGTTAAAGAGGATTTTCTTATGTTTAAATCTAGTATTTAACAGGTAAACATTTAGGCTAAGGTATTCTGCCTATAAAAGAAGGTTAATTCATCTTTTAGGGCTTAACACCATGCTTCCCATTCATAGATTATAGGGTGCTTACTGGGTGATATTTTTGACCTATGCAAAGCCTTCATTTATAGAGCATTTGTCTGTGTGTTCTGTAAGCTTTTCATGTAGTTCATATGATCTCCCTTTTTCAAAAGCAGAGTAATTATGAGTAATTACGATTATGAGTAACTGCTTACAAACGGATGTGAGCCCTTGGTATCTAAACGAAATGGAAGTCCCATAAGCTTAATCATTACTATTCCAAGACGTATTGTGAGGGGTGGGGGCTTTGTTTGTCTTGCTTGCCATTGTATCTCCCGTGCTTGACACATAGCAGGTCTCTTATTGGTTGAATGAATGAATGTTCAAATAGTTTAAGCCCTCTCAGTTAGCTTCAGAAGGTATATTGTAGATCTGAAGAGAAAAAAACTGAATACCAATAACTACACTGACTTTACTGTTCTTCCAAAGAATGCCGTCTCTCCAGAGGCATTATTATTAACTCAGTGACTTTGATTTCTTTCCTGTAGGATATGTAACAGGAATTGTTGCCCTTATTCGATGACAGATTGAAAAATAAAGTCACAAGATGATTTGGTGGCAGGTCATACAGAGAGAGTTGGAAGTATAAATCAAATTGAAGTAGTTGTTTCTATTGCTTTGTGTACTTGTCCGTGATACTTGTTCAGAGAAAATAAAATCATACACTGAACTACATTAGAAAATTTGGTTTGTAAAATCAGAGGTTATTCTATATGTTAATGGAGTCTGAAAAGAAGACTGAAAAGACTACCTGTAGTAGGGCATGACGTTGAGAAAACAACTTCAGTACGAGAAACAGGAATGGAAACGTTTATTTCTTAAGCCTCTAAATCTCAGCCTGTGGTAATCCTAACACCCAAGTTATAAACTTCTCAAAGAGGATATTTAAAATGTAAATAGAAACAGATGTTTGATTGTACAGATAACCACTACTGGACTTTGAAATATTTGTATAAAAAGGTATGACACACATCAAACATCTGTTTAGAACAAGAGCCCTGAGGGCTTAGAACTGTAGGTTGTATTTCATGTGGTAGATCCTATATTGGGGGGGCTGGTGATACAGCTGAATTTGTGGTTTAGTACTTTTAGTACTTTTTAGTACTTTTAGTCTACTCTCTACACCATGCATCAGACTTACCTACTTTTTATTTCATGTGGTAGATCCTATATTGGGGGGGCTGGTGATACAGCTGAATTTGTGGTTTAGTATTTTTAGTACTTTTTAGTACTTTTAGTCTACTCTCTACACCATGCATCAGACTTACCTACTTTGTGCTGTTATGTGTGGCTGGATTTTAGGCCTGTCTTCCTTCACCTACAACTGCTTGTTCCTAGGACACATGCTGTCTTCTTATCACATTGCCACTACATGTTCCACAGATGAAAACAAATTTTATTATAGAGTAAATAAAACAACAATTGCAAATACAAATCTGTTGTCTAAAAAAAAAAGTCATAGAATACATTCCAGGATAAAATGTGAAGTCTTGGGGGGAGATGGAGGGGCGCTTCTCTTTTAAGCAATTTCTAGTCTATTTTCCTTTATGATTACTTTTCAAATGCCTTTGGTGTGAACCTTTTTGGTTGGACAAAAAAATAAAAGCCCCAAACCGAAACAAACTATCAGCCGTGTTGTGTTCCATCAGTTCCTGCTGTTGCCCTTGAAACCAAACCAAAACACAACCATAACAGGACAAAACCCACCACTGCTAATAGCAACGAAAGTTAACCAACCAACCAAATTAAAAAGGCCTATGGGGTTTGAGTTGTTACTTTTGTGGAGAGGTCAATCATGTGAAGTCTTCGTTTTTAGATATTAAATGTAAATTGCTTTTGACAAAAATATTTGTATCTGCCTGTATCTGGGTATATAGTAATGATATTAGAATTAATACTACAGAAGATCAAGATGTATTTTGCCTAGAAGACCCTATGGGATTACTGGGATTCAGGTTTATAGTTTAAGAATCATTTTGAAAGTACTGAGAACTGTTCATAGTGACCACGCTTACTAACTTGATAGAATTTAAGGAAGTTACTGGCTTGTTTTCTTTCCCATCAGTGGAATGGTTGGATTGGATCAGTTCTTTTAAACTTTAGTGTGTAACAGAATCACTGAGAGCTTGTTAGAACACATATTTCTGGGCCCAACCCCAGAGTCTCTGACTTACCAGGTTTCAGGTGGGCCTAGATATGTGCATTTCTTACATGTTTACAGGTAATGCCGATGTTGCTGGTCAGAGAGCCACACTTTGAGAATCATTGGAGTAGATAATCTCTTCTAAAGTTCTCTAATATTTAGCCAGTTTTTTCCCATCTTTTCAAGTTGCAGCATATATCATTTCTTGATTTCTCCAACATCGTCATTTAAAAATAGCTATATGACAAACCGAGTATTAGAAGTTTAAAATGGATTGAGCTAATTGTGTTTTGAGTGTTTCTGGAGAATTCCATATATTTTCCAAAAACCTTGGGTCTGTTAAAACTCATATTGGGTATTCCTACTTAACTAGAGTAGAGGTCTCCATTTAAAATATATTGGAATATTTCTGATGTTATTAAATGACAAAAAACTATTTGCCATTCCTTAAACCTACGTGTTGCATTAAATCTAACCAAGTACCTTTTAGCCTTTTAATGTACAGTTACAGAGTATAATACGGCACATTATGTAGTTGTGGACTCACTAAATAATTAGGTTTTTTGGTGGATGGCCACTTTAGGGATCCGAACCCTTGATCTTGGTGTTATCGGCACTATGCTCTCTCAAGTGAGCTAACTGGCCAGCCCAATAAAATAGTTTTTATGAGACAGTTTTTTTTTCTGGTCAAACCCCATGGATTTGGGTCTGTAGTAGACCGTGGCAGCGTTAATTAACTTGTATGTCCTCTGAAGATATTTGCCTCGTGGAAGAGTCATAGTTGTAGGGAGGAGATACCCATCTGAGGAATAACAAGAAAAGGCATGGTCCTTCCCTATTTTGAAGCCCTTGGGAACAGTGGTGGCCCTGCAGTTTCTAAATGAGGGGGGATGGGGGCTGGAATCGGGTAGGAAGGGGAGGGGATACTAGGAGACTGTTTTAAAGCAGTCCTTGCATAGCAAGCACACTGTTCTTAGTTAGGGTGTGAGTTTACTGGGGAGGCATTGGTGGAGATTCCAAGGCATCTAAGAGGGCAGGTGGTACTCTGGAAGTATTCCAGATTAAACCAGACTCCCAGGTGCCCGGAGTCAGATGGACACAAGGTGTGAGGTGAGTTGAAGTGAGGTTTGACACTATATCTAATGTGAGCGAATTTAGTGGAAAGGAAAGAAAAGTAAGACTTTTGGGAGAAATATATATATACACACACATATATATATATGTGTATATATATAAACCTTTTCTAAGAACACAGACATAAAACAGAAAAAATAGGTGAGGAGTAGGGAAGGGGAAGATAAGAATGAATTATTTTAAGTTTTTTAATGTCCTAAAGCTTTTAAAAGACATATTAGCTATGTCAAGACTATTTAATAGCATAGGCTTCTTTGCTAGAAAATAATAAATTAGTGAGTTTTCCTTTTCATTTCTGGTGAATACTTCCAAGTATCACTAAATGCTGTTATTTGACTTATATCAAATGCCTTTCCAAAGTTACGCCCAGAATTCATGCAGTGCTTACCTTTTTAGATTGCTTTATGATTGTTAGCTTGTTTAAGTCAAGTTTATGGCATACATGTTGCTTATTACTGGGTGTATTTTATGGATTAGGAAACAAATCATTTGTGTAGCACAGGCCACAGAGCTGGCTGAGGCCACTAGACCTCACTGCTTTCCATGTCTACTAGTTCTAGTTTTATCTTGAAATTGTACGTTTTGAACTGCTTTTATAAAACAGTTGAACCTTCAGATCTCAGAGCTGATTTAGCATCTGTAGAATTGATTTTAGACTATATTTTGTGGGTATGGTCCTAGATTTTGACCTGTTATGTATTTCTTTGCAAAGAACTACATGTGATTTGCTACCCAGATCGGCAGTCATTTCCTAACTCAGATATCTGTGACTTAATCTTCGTAACTAAATCTAAAGCTGTTTTGAATTCTTTAGACTGGACACTTTGAGGCTGAGGTTGGCAGTCTGCGTGACAAGAGTGTTGGGACCACCCATGAGCCAATTGTCTTGGAGCTGCTACATGGTTCTCTCCCCCAATCTTCCTTGAAGTTGTCTCTCTGTCCCTCCATGTCCCTCATTGTCCCCTTCCTCAAGACCTTTAAAAAGCCTCCTCTGCTTTAGAGAGTTAAGATGTTAAAGACACTTATTTTTCTTTCTGATATTTAATGAGACTAACACAGAGGTGGCAACATCTGTCTTTGTCTTCTCAGAACTCTTAGGTTCCTTTCTTCCAACTTCTGATGTTTCTGTTTCTCTCACAGCCAGGCAGGCATACAGTTTCTAGTGCTGGTTTCTGGTTGCCGAGGCCCCCCATGGGGACTTCCTTTATGGTCCTTCCTCCATGTTTTCTTCTTCTTCCTTTTCCTGCCCGAAGTTCTCTTTCTCTGCTGGGGCTGATCTTATTTAGTTTGGTAGAAAGAATACTGAGGTAGAATAAGTCACCTTAATAGTGATGAATGGCTACTTTGGATACTGTGCTATATGCTTTCCATTATTTCTCTTGCAAAATTGCACTGTATTCCAGTTCCAACTAACTATGGATCCCTGGGCGGCGGGGGGGGGGGGGTGTCTCTCTCTGCTCAGCTGTAAAAGGAGGGGCTGGATGGAGAAAGGTCTTGCTGGCCCTAAAATGCTGTGATTGAGTTTATTCATATGGCAGCATGCTTGTAGACCCTCATGGAAGTACCCTGGCTTTTTGAAAGACCTCCGTTAATCAAGACTGGTGTGATGCTTTTGAGTGCCAGAGTGACTCCTTACATTAGACTGCAGTGTGGCTGGCCCTCTCTCTCCTGCAAGAGTTAGAGGTGGTTGACGGGGGACCCTTTTCCATGTTGTGCTATCTAATGTTAGAAGACCCCGAACTTGAACCTGAACACTTCACTTTGGAAAGGTTGCTGGCTTGGTTTTGTAAGATCGTGCTGCTTTTCATCTCCGTGAAGGAGGGAGTGGGCTTCTGAAGAAATCCTTTCGGTGATAGTATTTAAATACTAGAGGAGTTTCTGGGAATCTGCTTAATATTTCTCTTAATCCTTGTACAACTTATGGTAAAAAAAAATGGTACCTCAGATCTTTCTCTTGCAAAATTGCATATGGCCTATGACCTTGAGTTCTGTGTCCTATTTCTAAGGGGAATTTTTGTTAGTACTGAATCTTTTTGTTATGTTCACAAGTACACCAAGCTACTTATCTGTCCATTATTAAGGCCACTGACAGTTGTTTTGCTTTCTGCTTTTATATTGATGTATCATGTATTCATTGCACATATTGTCCATTTGTTAAAAATCTGTGGTTATCTTTTTTGTTTCTTTATGTTTCCAGAGAGATTAATTATTGCTATGTTAAGAACACTCGTTTAATTTTGTCCTTTGTGTTACTCATATTGCTTTAGCTTTTCCTATTTTTTAGCTTTTCAAAGTTTTATAAAACCTACTTTTGAGAGCCCCGTCTCAAAAGAATTTGTGATGACTCTTCAATTTTTAGCATTTATTGCCTAAAAATGCAGGTATTTGATAGCAACAAGCGAAAAGTGGTTTTGTTTTTTTAAAAATGCCATTCATAGCCTTTCTTTGGATTTGATCTTGGAAATCTGTGCTTTCCGTTATGCCTTTTACTGCAGTTTGTGAAAAGTTACTGTGCTTATGTGTTTGTATGCTTCTCTTATTTTCATAGAAAAGGATATCAGAATCCCCCTTTGCTCCCATTTTTAAAGGGTTCTGAATTAATATTCCTTTTGCTACTTATTTAATTCTTCTGAAAAGTAGTATTGGAGTTCGCTCTTTGCCATATATCTTTGTTGCTACCTAATAGGCAGTTTGGAACAAGTATTTTATAGGCTTAATGGATCAATACCCTATTTAGTCATTTCTTACCATCTGCAGAATATTTTCAAGATATGTATTTATCAAAAATCAAAGACCATTTGGAATTCTAAACAACAAATATCCAAACAACAGAATTGCTCTAAACTTTTTAAATGATCATTCGTATAAGAAATCATACCTGGTAATACCCGAAGAGTGTTTTCTCTTGTATGTGGGACGTGGTGGTGGCATGATATCCTGGGCTCATTCTGCGTCTGAGTGGTCCCAGCCCCCTAACCCAGAAAGGGGCCTACTTTGTTGCAGGAGAACTGCAGAGGCATCCTGAGAGTCGACTGGAAATGCCTGCGTTCGGACTGTGTTTTGTTGTTTTTGGAGGGTAACAGTTGTTTAAAAGCACTGAATTGTAATTGAATAAGTATACATATTCCTTGCTGAAACATCTTTTTGATCATCGTGCTCTTCTGGAGTATGAAATCTAAGCTCTGGCAAGGTTACTCAAGAACATATTGGGCCTTGGACATTTGCAGGTAAACCACCTTGCGTATTTTGGATTGTGGACTCTGTGTTACTTTTCATGCATTCAAATCTTCTTAATCCTCAACAAGGAGTCTAGGAGCAGGCACAAGTAAACATGTCCCATTTGGGTAAACTTGCTGTCCAAAACTAAACAAAAGAAAACAAACAAAAAACCTTAAAAATGTCTGGAATCTATCTGCAGATTTTGTCAGATGCTGGCACACTATAGAAAACATAGCAGCAAGCCAGTTTTTGGCCATTTCTCTCCTTTTTATTCTCTTTTCTTTTTTTTTTTTAATTTAAATTTTATTTTTTATTTTATCATTACACAATGTAAACATTTTTTGGCCCTTTACCAATTTCTCCCTAATACCCTTCCCCCTTCCCCTTTACCACCTCTGGTGGTGTCAGGTTCTTTCCTTTTGTCTTTCTGCATTCTTTACTCAATTTCTTTTCTTTTCTTTTTCTTTTTGGGTTCTTTTCTGTTTCTTTTGTTCTTCTTCCTCTGCCTTTTGCCTTTTCCCATTCTTGGCATGGATACCCTAGTAACTAACATCCTACACTTAGCACAGGGATTTTTTTTTAGCCTGACTAATGGCATCCAGAGCTAAAGATGAGTTTTACTCTGTTTAAAGTTACTGTAGTCTGTAAAATTCCATGCTGCTGCAAATTATTTCTGAAGAGTTTAATATGCTTTATATAGCATAGTCCATGTTGAATGGAAAATATATGTGAAATGTATAACTTCCCGGGTTCTTTCAGATATTTAAATAGGCATTCACATAGGTTTCAGATTGAAGTTTAAAGGACATTCTGCCAAAATTTAGGTAATAGTAATTATGTAGGTAATGGATTTCAGGATTCTTTCTACTTATGAAACTTTTAGTAAACAAAGATGTTGTTTGGATTAAAATAATGTTTTTAAATGGCTTAAACAACAGAGTTTGGTATAAAAATTGTGACAGCCAAATTTGTGTTAAATATGAAACTACAGCTTATGTCACTGTCAAAGATTATGTTCTAGTTATAAGGGCCTTCAGAGCTAACTGGATTCAATCTTCTTATTTTTATAGATGAGACTATTTACATAAATTTACACACCTGGTTAGTGGCATAGTTGAGCAGAATTAGGTCTTCCGGTTCCCTATCCATTGTGTTTTGGGGGGTGGAAAGTTCAAGTTAGGAAGTTTAGAAGTAAAATGGGCAGAGCACCATGAGAAGAATATTTGACTTACAAAGCTACCTTTGACTTTAGTTTCTTAGTCATGAGATGTTGGACTACATGTTTAACTTCTTTGGATCTTAATTTTTGGAGGATTTTATTTTAAGATCCCTTTCAGGTCTGTGATGTATCAGGTGAGAAAAATGAAACAGACTTAGATTCTTCCTATTGTGTATTTGTGCAACTTCAATTTGTGTTTTATTTTAAGTAGGTATCATTTCTGGCTTTTAGTAAATTGCATTTCTCAGCTTTTCCAACGAGGGTTGTTGAATCAGCATGCTGGTTGCCTGTGTATTCAAGTGCCTCCAGCATTGTCTTGATTAACTGAAGTAAACTCACCTTCAAAGGCAGGTCTTCCCTAGTTTCAAACTGGTGGAAGGGTACCGTGCAAGGATATTCCGTAGACACATCATTGAGAGACGCTCTTTTCAAGCTGTTCACACTTTCTTACAGTTGTAGAGAATAATGTTGTCAAATAAAATTGAAGAGAATTTTGCTACTTCTAGAGTTGCATTATTTGGGGTTGTGGAACAGGTTTTTTCCATTCTCGTAAAATTGAAGGGAATTTTGCTACTTCTAGAGTTGCATTATTTGGGGTTGTGGAACAGGTTTTTTCCATTCTCGGTAGGATAACCTGGCATTGTTTGTGGCAGAGAGAAAACAGTTGTAACAATCTGGAAGGATAGGTAAGATGAGATGAGTTTAAAGTACTGGAGAAGAAGCTGAGGAGACTGGAGATGTTTTCTAAGAAGACTATCACAGTGAGCTTAGAGACCTTTTCCCCGTTGCTTAGCCGTTCCCATGCCCTTTTTTAGTTGTTTAAAAAGACCCATTCTTTCAGTAAACACTTTTTGAACACCTGTTGTGTACGTAGCATTGAGCTAGGTGCTGTAGGAGTTATAAAAGAATTGCTCGTCTAGGGCTTTTTCCTCAAGGTGTTTACTCTCTGGCGGGGTTCCCAGTACCTAGGCCATGAAACGATGAGGTGCAGTAAATGCCTGAGTGCCCCAGAGAGCGTTCAAAGCAAGAAGAGAGAAGGGATAAGGACTGAAGTAGTAGGGGAAGGAGCCCAAGGAGCCGTGAACTTTGAGCGCTTTGAAGGATCAATAGTTAAGACTAGCTAAACTCATTTTAATTTTTTTTTCCTTTTTGTCTTTTTTCGTGACCGGCAAAGGATCACAACCCTCAGTGTCGTGCCCGTACCGGACCGGGACCGGCAACGGGATCGCAACCCTCGGTGTTGCGCCCGCACCTCGCTCAGCCAGTGAGCGGCCGGTCTGTATGTGGAATCCGAATCCTCGGCGGGAGCGTCGCCGCGCTCCCAAGCGGCGCACTGTAGCAGTGCGCCACCGGGCTGGCCCCTCATTTTAATTTTTTGAGGGGAGAATGCAAGGCACGTGGCAGGACTAGGGTAGGACCTCCTAGGCTTGGGGGTTGGGAAGTGACCATTGTTTGTCTTAAAGGGGCAAATGAGGAGACCCTTGGAAATATCAGCCTTCTTATGCCAGCTTTTTATTTTGAAAATTTCAAACTTTTAGAAAAATAGTACCATGAACACCTGTATACCCTTTATCTTTATTCACCAGTTCTTAACATTTTGCTGTACTTGCGCACATGTTCGGTGTGTATGGGTTCTGAAGCAAGTGTGGTATGTAGATTTATATTATTTTGCCTTACCACCAGAATGTAAGTTGCAGACATCATGGCATTTTACCTCTAAATACTTGCTAAAAAGGACTTTCTTCTATACAACTGTAATATAATTACCACATCCAAGAAGTTTAGTATTGTTACAATAACATGGCTTAATATATAGAAAATATTTAAATTTGGGGGGAGTGTTTATTTTTCTTTTTTAGAATCAGACTTGTCTGGCACAACTTGTATTGAGTAAATTGGTGCAACAAGAGACTAGCGCCACAGAAACCAGTTTATACATATGTAAAGAGTCATATATAGTCATAAAAATAGAAGTTCATTGTATTCTGATATACTATGTTCTTGAAGATAAAATCCTAAGAACAAGGCATAGAAGAATGTAAAAAAGAGCAAGTTTAGGGGGCCGGCTCATGGCTCACTCGGGAGAGTGTGGTGCTGATAATACTAAGGCCACGGGTTCGGATTCTATATAGGGATGGCCGGTTAGCTCACTGGCTGAGTGTGGTGCTGACAACACCAAATCAAGGGTTAAGATCCCCTTACTGGTCATCTTAAAAAACAAACAAACAAAAAAGCAAGTTTATGAACATTTGTATATAGATAGATATAATATCACCAGAAAGACAAAAAATGAACAATAACATTTCATGCCTTTAAGAGAAGGAATTAGGTAGCTGGGTGACAGGGAGACTTTTCTCTGAATACTCTTTTTTTTTTTTTAAAGATGACCGGTAAGGGGATCTTAACCCTTGACTTGGTGTTGTCAGCACCACGCTCTCCCAAGTGAGCTGGCCCTCTGAATACCCTTTTTTACTTTTTGAATTTTATTTTACTTTTTGAACTATGTGAATATATTACTTATTCCAAAAAAAATAGTAAATAAGCAAGCATAGACTTATGTTGTTGCTATTATTAGCTTTGTAGGG
>NW_007729867.1:91115-92114 GCF_000696425.1 Galeopterus variegatus
AAAAAAAATAGTAAATAAGCAAGCATAGACTTATGTTGTTGCTATTATTAGCTTTGTAGGGTGTAGGAGAATACTTTGTATAGCCTAAAGAAACTGGAAGAATGAGACCTGAAGCAAAAAGATGGAGGAAGGTTATCATTTCAGTTTTGAAGGGTATTTTAGTCCATTGGGCTGCTGTAACAAACTACTATAGACTGGGCGGCTTACAGACAACAGAAATTTATTGCTCACAGTGCTGGAGTCTGGGAAGTCCAAGATCAAGGCACTGGGCAGATTCAGTGTCTGGTGCCTGCTTCCTGGTTCATAGATGGCGCCTTCTTGCTGCATCCTCACGTGTGTAGAGAAGCAGCAGGCTCTCTTGGGACTCTTATGAGGACTCATCCCATTTATGAGGACTCCACCCTTACGACCTCATCTAATCCTAATTGTCTCCTGGAGACCCCACCTCCTAATACCATCACATGAGGGGATAGGGTTTCAATTTATGAATTTTGGGGGGACATAGCATTACGGTAAATAACAGGGAAATTTGCTGTTTGTGCCACTTAATGAGAAAATATGTTCATGGTATAGGAAGGTATTTTTTCAGGAGCTGCTAGTGGAGAGAAAAGGGTGATATTCAGAAAGTCTGGGAATTTGACAGAGAAGATGTGGTAGGAGTTTGTATATTCCTCTTGGAGCAAGGGACAATGTTATCCTCCTCTGAGAATGAGAAACAAGCATTTTGTAGTTTGTTGCAGAAAAGATGGTAACTGGGACTCCTGGTTTACCTTCTGGATGTGTTCATACTGTCTTTGGTAGTAAAAAGTGGTAAGTGCTAAAAAAAAAGCTGCTAAGAGAACATGAACATTTAGACATAAATTTTCTCAATGTTTTCTTTATTTTTCTTCCTTTTCCTTTTTTGGTTGTTGGCCGGTACAGGGGTCAAACCCTGGATGTCGGTGTTATCAGCACCATGCTCTAACCAACTGAGCTGACTAGCCAGCCCTTGATTTTTTA